>NW_011889023.1:1338909-1361362 GCF_000151845.1 Pteropus vampyrus | reverse complement strand
TATGTTTTTTTTTTTTTAAGCAAGGACAACTAATGCTATAGAGAAAACAAATCAAAGGTCACACTGGTAAAAAAAAAAAAAAATACACTGTAGTTTGCCTAATTATGAATGCTGTCAGATGAGTACTAGACTTAGTGAAGTGATCACTCAGTAAATTATATAAATGTTTAATCACTATGTTATACACTTGAAACTAATATAATATTGTATGTCAACTGTGACTGAGAAACAAAATTAAAAACAAAAAAACAAATGTGAAAACAATTTCAGCACTAAAACACCTAGATATCAGTAATAAGTTAAAACATAAGAAAACAATTACTATATCAAAATAACATACTTTATGACATATGAAAATATAAATTTTAT
The DNA here is from genome assembly GCF_000151845.1 of Pteropus vampyrus. NCBI lineage: Eukaryota > Metazoa > Chordata > Mammalia > Chiroptera > Pteropodidae > Pteropus > Pteropus vampyrus. Next base: position 1,360,993 of record NW_011889023.1, on the reverse strand, counting down.
ACTTAATAAAATTTATAAATACATCATAAAGCATGCATACATATACACAATCGCACACTTGTAATATACACATAAATTATAAATTGGTGTGCCTGTTACAGCTTAGTGAGGAAGAAATGAGGGGCACCAAGATACTAAAAGCATGATGATCCAGTATGGGGAAGTGAGCAGAGTGTGGGGAAAGAACTATCACTTGCTGAGGTATTATAGTGCCCCAATGCACACTTGAGGAAGCAGGTAGAGGGTGCGACTGGGGTGACAAAGGCCACCCAGCTGATCTCACCATGATCCTGAGCCCTCTGAGCACATGGAAGGAACTTGCATGCCCCTCAAGGCTGCCAGCTCCTACAGCCCACAGTTTCAATCAGCCCAGCCTGACCACTGCTCCACCTACGCCCTCCCTTTCACTCTACTTCAACAGCCACTGGTCAGCATGTCCTTCAATCTTCCCAAATTACTTTCATCCTCAATCATGTACTTGTAGGATATGTTCAATGTAGTATGACAGACATACACTGAGGTGGAAAGTTATACTAGAAACAACATTAGAATAATCCTTGACATCTTCAAACAAAATACAACCGGGTGGAGGAGGCAGAAGTACAAAAAAAAGCCTCTCAAAGACAGAAGAATTGAGAGAAAAAAACAAAACAAGGTAGAACAGCTAATGGGTACACTAAACAGCAAAGCACTAGACTGGCCCTCTTAGAGGCCAGTCCTCCAAGCATCCTGAACCCCATTTCCTTATCTGATGACATTAGTGCAAGATCGCCGTATGATTAAACCAGATATTTATAGTCTTTAACACAGTAATGGTGGAAACATTCAGTATATGGGGGCTGAGATTATTGTTTTCATTATTATTTATAAATACTCATTTAATCAAGGCAGATGTATATGTGATTATGTATTAGACCATTGGGAAAAAATAATACAGACATTTCAATACCTTTATAGACCAAAACAGATAACATATAACATAAAACCATTTGCAACAGGGCTCCTCAAAATTTGCTGCACATCAGAACCACCTGTAAGGCTTGCTAATAACATATGTCTAGTCCTGACTCCCCAAAGTTTCTGAATCAGTAAGCTAGGGATGGGGCTTAAGAATTCGAACTTCTAACAAATTCCCAGGTGAAGTTGATGCTGCTGACCTGGGGGGGTCCTTGCTTTGAGAACCACCAGTCTACAGGTGAATCCCACGTTCACATTTGCCTTACCAATAAAACTATCTAAGTTTCTCATTCAATCTAAGCCAGTTACTGAGAGGTCTAAATAATGAATAAATGCTTAAAAAGTAAAAGTAGCATATTATCCCTACATAGTTAAGCATTACATTATTTTTGAGTAAGGAAGGAGGGAGGGAAGAAGGCAAAGAAACAGAGTCGAAATAGTTCCAATTAGATCTAAGATGTCTCTGAAGCCAACTACCGAACAAAGGAATCTTGTTGACCGAAAGAAGCAATGTTCACTCTATAAAATGCCTCAAGAGTGAATTGAGACATTGAGGCTTCCCTAAACCTAAGTCTCTATGGTAAGAAATCATATTTATTCCATTTGGTTTCAGCATTTCCTTGAAAGTTAGGCTGGTACCATGTGAGCCTCCCAGCTAAGCGGTCTCTAGAACACCAAGAACAGACCAGTCCAAAGAGGCAAAGACTGAAGCTGACATGAGCTTATTTTGCCGACTTCCTCAAGGGTATCCTCACTTGAGAAGGCTGCCTAGCGGAAGAGAACTGGACAATAAGGAGAGTTTCTTTCAACTGAAAATTACATTAGCATTACAAGACTGCCAAGCCTGCTCACATAGAATACTGGTTCTCAAAGTATAGCCCCAGACAGGCTGCACCAACATCACCAGCGAACTCATTAGACATGCAAATTTTTGACCCCTGACTTACTGATTATTTAATGTTCGGGGTGGGCCCAACAACATGTGTCTTAACAAGCTCTCTAGGGGATCCTGTTACACATTCGATTTCGAATTCCACTGGGTAAAGTTATCCTACATTCTAGGAAGAGTCCAGTTTTCACTTGCTGTTGGACATAACTATAAATAGTGCCCCTTTCTACCTCAGAAGTGTCCTGAGTTGGACAATAAATTATGTGGTAATCCTCACAGTTCAGACTGGATGCTACAAAGGGGGTTCACTAGTTGGATTCCAATTACTGCGGATTGCAAATTAGCTTCAAGTCTTATTGCTACATCTGTTACTAAACCCATAGCCTCCCTGAATGCTAAAAGATGCATTGCTTCATAAAAATCTAGGGAGCGTGGCTGGAGAAACCAATTTCAGTAGAGGTATCCCATCTTTACAAAGAAATACCCACAAACTATATGAAATTTAAATTTCCAGCTTCCTGAGTAGCATGTGGGATAAAATTTTTTCCATTCAGTCTTTAAAATCCTTCTTACTACATCTTCTAGCTCCCGACCAGCACCCTAGAAAAGTATAAACCTAGTAACTTACTAGTCATATTTTTATAGTAATAATTTGACTACGTTAATACACAGAAAAACCAAGGTGGCCACAAATCTTCTCAATCCACCTGTTCTTTTAAAGGCAAAGTGAAATACTGGTCACATGCTATTGGATCTGATCAATTTTCGATTCCTTTGAAATCTTCACCTTCATTCAGCCTAAGTTAAATTGTTGTTTTTTTACTTTTCACTAAAGTCTTCCATCAAGGGCCTTAGATATCATGTTCTGATCCTTCATCTTTCAGATCAAAGAGGGGTAGTGGCTTCTACTAAAACAGATCAGCTATTTGGCTGCTCATGCTTTGCCCAAAGAAGATTACAGCTGACTCTTGAACACGGGTTTAAATTGTGTGGGTCTACCTATAAGGAATTTTTTTTTCATTAAATACTATAAATGTACTTCTCATGATTTTCTTAATACATTTTCTTTAGCTTACTTTATTGTAAGAATACAGTGTATAATATATATAACATACAAAATATGTGTTAGTTAACAGTAGGCTAAGTTTTTGGGGAGTCAAAGTTATATGCAGGTGTTCAACCACATAGGAGGTCAGCACCCCTAACCTCTGTGTTGTTCAAGGGTCAACTATATAAACTTTGGTCACTTGGAAGAAGAATCTGATTCTCAATTTTCCAGGATCACACACTTTACATCACTAGACTACTGGAACGATTACACCAGGTAGACTTGAAATGTGTCGAATTTTCTTTTATTGCGAGAGAGAAACCTGGCTGGAAGGTAAGACTGACCTGTTGCTTAGAGGATCTTCCCAGTGAGTCCAGCCCTAAGATCAATGGTTAATGGGTGAGCTCACATGAGGCTTCTTCTAAGGAACATTTCTGTCCTGCTACAGAGGATGAATGAAATCTCATTCTCATTCTAGAGACATTTTGGTCATTCATTCATTGAACAAACACTGATTCCTTACCATGTGGCAGCCATGGTTCTAGATGCTAGGAATACTGTGCATGTAGCAGCACTCTTGACTTCATGAAGCTTACATTTTAATAGACACAAAGACAAACCTTTATATCTTCACTCACTCTTTGTCCTCTAGGAAATGAACTTAGTTATAACAACAATCTTTGTGCATATTATAACTTATTAGATTACATTTTTATTTCCTTTGTAGAGATTTGGAGGGAGTGCTATTCTCAACAGAAGTCAACCCTAATGCTAGTCGGGAGCTGTTAGCTCTGCATATACTAATGACAAAAATGAAATATGGAAAATACTACTAAATTCAGTTAAATGTCCCAGGAGTTGGCCCTTAGTATTCAATATCCCCTTCTTTCTTGCCCCTGAAAATGCCCATTTAGGTTTCTGCACAAGGATCTTACTGCCTCTTTCCCTACTATAAATATCTCTACAAGTACCACCTTTACAGAAGTGAAAAAAGGAAGAGAAAAAAGTATGTTCTGAGATGAAAAGAAAATATAAGATGCAGACTGTCTGTTATTACTGAGTCTATAAAGACTTAGTACTGCAGCAGACCTTGCCACCTGTACCAATTAGGCAAGTAGCTAATTAACCAGAAAACAACAACAACAACAACAACAACAAAAAACTAAGTCAGAAACATTTTTAGAAAAGGATAAATATGTCCTTTAAATACATTATTTTATTATTATAACTTATTATACATTTGTTGCCTAATAGTTTGCTGAGGTGGCAAGACTTTTTTCTGAGTATGGGTCTACCGAGTAGAGTTCTGTACTAACTTCCCTTCATAAACCACAAATTTAGTACATTGCCGGTCATGTCCAGTTTGTTAGTTTAGTTCAAGTAGTATGGGAATTTTTAAATACTTGAGAAGCCAACATGAGTAAAAATAACCCAGACCTAGACCTAGAATCTTAATCCCTCAAAAGAATAGTCTATCCTAGCCTAGTAAGGAAATGGCATGGTGAGGTTTCTCCACAAATACTTTATGGATGGATGGCAGTAAGGAGGATCTTAACAAATAACTAAATATGTCATGGAAACAACATTCTGCCTCACTAGTTTTTATCTGAACCCACTCGTACCCCACCGAACAAAAACTGCATGTCATGCTCTCACTAAAGGAGACCCCCAAACCTTAAGTTTACCAAGCCAAGTAATATAGCATAATAATAAAGAGCAAAGAGCATGCATTCTAGAATAAGACTATCTGGTTTCAAATCTTGACTCCACACCATTTATTCTTCTACTACCTCGATAAGTTAATTAATGACTCTATAACTCATTTCTCTCGCTTATCGTGGAAATTAAATGAATTAGTATGCATAAAGTACCCAAAGAATGACTGGCATAAGAGTACAATCAATGTTTATTAATGTCATCACCACCATCTTATGTCTCAGTAATACAGTACAATGGTTTGATGACTACAAGAACAGTGAAAGCCAAATATATTCAAATTCCAGCTTGTTATTTAATCTCCAACTGCTCAGCTTGTTCATCTGTAAAAACAGAATTAAAATGCCTAAGAAGAACTATCGTAATAGTTATCATAAAATCTGGTACATAGTTGACAGCATACACTTAATGCAGCAAATCCACATTCCAATAGGTGCCCTGTCCTGCATGTCTATCAAACCTCCATCCAAAGAATTTTAACCAGCATTTGATTGTGAGCTCAGCACTTTAGCTGGCAGTGAAGGGAAAGCAATCTTCTCCCATGAAACACTTCATATGTAGGATGTAATCTGAGAAAAAAAAAAATAAGTGCTACACTATGGAGTTAAAATTGAAGTTCAGAAAAAGGAAAGAACACTATATTGGAGCATCAAGTAGACAGAAGAAACAGAATTAGACCGCGTCTTCAAAGAGGAAAATGATGCAGCAATAGAGGGGGTGAGAAGTGATATACTGAGTAGGGAAACAACTTCAATTAATATGTTTATTGACCTCAATATTTTCTTTTATTCTTTTATTCTTACCTTGACCCCTTGATCTGGGACCTTGACCCTATTTGAAATATCTCCCCTCCAATCCTCAATCTTAAACATTTATCAATTTCCATCTTCAAACACAACACGAACCATCTCTTGCCCACAAAGCCTTTCCTGTTTGATTTGCCTTTTTCTGAGAGCTCATATAGTGCATACCCCCGTCATATCTATCACCTTTCCAACATCTTACACCACTTACATGTAGTTTACAATCTGCTTCATGTCTACTCAACATCCTAACTGCTGCAAGGGCAAGTTTTACACCTTTGACTTTGTTCTCTCACTTAATTTAGGTTGGTGTATAAACTACATACAATAAAATGAAAAACAGATTTTAAATATAAATTCAATGAGTTTTGCCACCCCAACTGATATATTTCCATCACAAAAGTTCCCTTGCACTCATTTCCAGTCACAGGTGTGCACATTCCTGATTTCTATCACTAGAGTGTAGTTTTAGCTGTAGGATAACTGCATTTAAATAGAATCGCATGTACATATCCCTTTTGTGTGTGACTTCTTTTGCTCAAGATAATGTTTTGAGATTTATCCATATTGTTGGCATGTATCATTCCCCTTGATCATTGGTAGTCTATAAGTATATCACAATTTAGTACATACATTTGTTTACTTGTTTTATTCCATTGATGGATATTTGGGTTGTTCCTAAATTTTAGCTACTATGAATAAAGTTGCTGTGAACATTGGTAAAAGTCTTTTTGTAGGTATATGCTTTCATTTCTCTTAGGTAAACACCTAGGAGTTAAATCACTAGCTCATAAGGTTGATCGCCATATGTTTAACCTGATTAAGAAGTTATGGAACCATTTTTCCAAGTAGATTTACTACTTTACATTCCAACCAAAAATGTATGAAAGCATTAATTGCTCCATTTCTTTGTCAACAGGTATTGTCAGGTTTTTTGGTTTGCTTTTTGTTTGTTTGTTTATTTGTTTGTTTTGATATTTGGTGAGTTTTCTGGCCATTTTTTTAAATTGAGTTTCCTTTTTATCAGTTATGACAGTTCTTTAAATAGTTCTGAGTCCTATAACAGAGATAAGTATTATGAATATTTCCTTCCAATCTGTGGCTAGCCTTTCATTTTCTTAATGTTATCTAATAAAAAATGTTTTACATTTTGAAAGGTACAATTTATTATTTTTTTTATTTTATGGTTAGTACCTAAGAAACTGTTGCCTATCCAAGGTTAGAAAGATATTATATTTTTAACTCTAGAGTCTTTATGGTTTCAGTTTTATATTTAGGTATATGATCATCTTGAATTACTTCTTTAACTCCCCCATTTCATCTAGTAACAGATCTCTGCAGCAGAACAAATGTTCTATAAACCACAGACTCATTTACAGATGCTTCACAGGTTAAGAGAAATGTATTTTGAAAGCCTGTTGAGGGGCCTGTGTCCAGCCTTCGTAACACCTCGGACAGTAAGCTGACTAACAGGAATGCAGTCATGAATGTGACCCAATGGGACAACCCAAGTAATCCATTTAGAGCTGATTTTACGGCCCTGCTTTATGACAAGCTTCTGACTTGAGGGCAAAGATAATCCAAAGTTTCCATTTCTATACAAATAGCAGTTTAACCCAGCACAGAAAACAGACAACGGTTTACTCATAACCAGTTTCTTCTTTTTTGAATACACATTAGAACAATTACTATGTCATTAGTATAGACTGAATTCTCCTTAATGAATTAGTATCCATAAAAAATAGTCAGTGATTCACAGAAGCTCTGCTGAAAACTGACTTTTAAAAAAAAGTAATAAATGTTAAAAATATTACTCTCGGGGAACATATTTTCTAGAACCTAAAACTTTGCATTATTTTATAGAATCTAGATGACTTTAAAAAATGTTTACTAATATTTCTTCTCGAAAACATGCCAACTCAAAACATAAAGAGAATTATTCCTGCTATTCAGATAAAGACCATTACCTAATGCATCTTAAAATAGAGCACTTCAAGCTATTTCCTTGAGATTTTACTAAGAATATGCAAGACTGAGTAAAAATACTCTTTTCCATTTTAATGGGGTTTGGAGAAATTAACTATCATCACAGAGAATTTTATAAGTACTTAGCAACGCAGTTGATAATCTGCATACTAAGAAATGAAGAGACTCTTCTGAAGAGCTATATTATGACAGCTGTGTCCTTGATAGTATTGAGTCAAACACACACTCAGTATTTAGCAAAGTTAATTTCTTATTACTCTGCTTTAGCACTTAAGTTTACACACTACAATAGAAGAATTGATGTTGGAGAACTATTTACAAGAACTTGCATACTCCTTTGTAGCTTGCATGTATCCCATTTTTAATGATTACCCAGATTCACAAGCTAACATTTCTTGGAAATAATGAACAACAGTTGCTTAGAATATAGGGTGAAATAGAAGGAAAGTACCATATAAACCTGGTACAATTTCTTTTTAAAAAGAAAGGAAGGTTTTGTGTCCAGCAACTTGAGTTTTGTTAAGTTATGCATTTAAATTCCTTTTCTCATTAAGTATTTCAACTATCCTTATTTCTTTAATAGCACTCCATTATTTTTATACCTTCCTAAATGTACACTCTTTTCCACAGCTGAGGGTTAAAAAAATAAAAGAAGCAAAAACTCCCAGTAAGGAATATTGTCACAAGCCCTATATTCCATGAAGTGTTTAGTTAATAATTCCAATAACAGTCAAAATAAACTTTCCATTTGAAGGATGTAAGAAACACTAACATGTAAGAAATACACTCTAGAATAAGCTACCCAGACAATGTTTAATTAGAAAAGTTCTCTTGCATTTTACAGCATTTACATAATTCACCAATAGTACCTGTGAAGCGTAAATCCTAATTTCCCCTAAAATCCATTTTAAATCACATTGAAAGCACCCCATGACAGACTATATTCATTTTAAGTGAGAAAGGAGTTTATAAGTTACAGAATTCTATGGCATAGGGGGTATGAACATACCACTTCCTGCCTAGAAGAAGGTAGTTTTTCTTCACAGAATGTCCAAGAATTTTTTTTTGTTCTGACTCTGGACTTTCTTCCTGCCAGCCAGCCAGTTAACTTATGCTTTATTTTCCCCTGTGCCAAGCCACTAAGTCTCAAAGCTTTTACCCTATGGCTAGGCTAGAATTCCTTCTCACTGATTTGTTCATGTCATCTACTCATTCATTCCTTCATTTACTTAAAATCTTCAAGGTGCTAGAATGCAAAAGAACATTCAAGGAAAACAGCATGCATCACTCTCCTTGTCAAAAAGCTAAGATTAACGTGGAAGTCAAAAATGCAACCCCCCAAAATTGTGCTATTACATACTAAATGTTTTGGCACAAATATAATTCTAATAATGTCTAGAGTCTAGGCAACCTGTGTTTAATGTTAACTTCAGTGAGCAACAAACTGCTTTCCACTGTGGTACTGTGAATATGAGCCTACAAGTTCCTTATATTTGTGATTGCCAGATACCTTCAGTGATAAGGTTCAAATATTTCACAAATTTGTTTACATTTTGACTTTGATAAGTTCACATTCTCATTTAAATAGAGGACTCTGAACGCCTTGGAAAGTAAGGACATCAAAGGAAATCTAATTACAGTAAGTCCTCACTTAATGTCTTCAATAGGTTCTATGACTTTAAGCAAAAGTAAGTAAAATAAAATTTTAACACAGATTAATTGATGTAAACCAGAGTTCAGTTCCTAAGGCATAATGAAACTATGAAAAATGATGTAGAACGAAACAATATTATTCAAGCACCTGCTATGTTTAACAGAAATGAGAGAAGCCTTCCCCAAGCTCCAAGCACCAGGAGCGGCCATTAGTATAAAGTTTCCATAACAATGTTGTACCACAAATGGAGGCACTAAGTTTGAGAAAGGAGGAACTGAAAGAGGGCAAAGTAAGATGGCACTAAAACCAACGGTACCTGTGTACACTGCCTAGTAAAACCTATGCCAGTGGCTCAAGAACTCCTGTAATTAAGTGTAAGGTACAGACAACAATCAAGTGTCTCCTTGGAGACACGGAGAAGGAACCCTGAACATACTGTAAAACTGTCAGCACTGATTTGAGCGGGGCAGTGAGGGAAAAATGGGATCCAGTCTGAAGTGGGCATTTGAAAAGATGAGAATGAAGACTCAAAAATCCTTTCAGGATATAAGATATAAATATAAGAGTAAAATAAAAAAGCAGAAGATAGCGATGCTCAAAAATAAGAAATCGATTCATGATACTTCTGCTTTTTGAAAAAATTTCAGAATCTACATGTCTGTGCTCTGAAAAATAAACTGAAAGACTGATAGTTTCCTTGAACTCTTTAAAGTTAGAAGATCAATTTTTAGTTTCTGTGACCAATATTCAGACTACAGTCTCAAAATACAGCACCATACATTATATTCTACAAATATGTCCCCACTTCCTTTATTCTTTCATTAGTTCAACAAGCATTCACTGAGTACTTCCATATGCCAGGTACTAGTCTAGGTGCTCGAGACACAGCAGTAAATAACACAGAATGCTGACTTCAGGAGTTTATAGTCCTGGGGAAAGACACACAATAAACGAATAATTAATAACAGCATAATGAGTAATTTTCAATGAAGAATCGCCGAGCAGAACTGGAGCAAGACATAACAGGGAGTGCCCAGGGTATGAGGTGCTCCAGAGCAATCACAATGAAGATTAGAGATCAGAACTGGAGACTTGAGTGAAAAGAGGAAAACAAAGAGGGAGGAAAAGTATACACAAAGGTTCCAATACGATTTGACAGGCAGGAGGAGGAACAGCAGCAAGATGAGAAAGACGCCAATGCAGACGCGACAGAAGGGGATGAGACAGAGAACACAGGGAGTGCAGTCAGGAAACTGGGCAGAGGCCAGCCAGGCCACAGAGGACTCTGCAGGCCATGATTAAAATATAAATTTTATGCTACGTGTGATGGGAAACCCTCTTTCACCCTACCTACCATGAGACTGGGTTTGAACAAAGGAGTGCCAAGAAACAACTTGTGTTTTTAGAGACCCTCCTTGCAGTTGGCTGGAGAAGAGACTATGGGGTGTTGGGAGGAAAGGAGTGTGGAGGTAGGAGGGCCAGACAGGAGACTCCTGCTTCCCACACTGACTTTGAGAGAAGTTTTTAAATATCCAAAAGGAACTGCAACTGAGGAGGAGTAATTTCAGAGAAAGGTATTCCATCAAATATAAACGAGAAAACATTCCATACTGAGTTATGAGAAACCTCTGCATACTGAGTTATGCGCATTTTATACAGTTATATAGCAACTAATGAGTTTACATATATAAGGTAATAAACCTAAAATGGCCACAAGAAGTTTTCAGTAAAAGCTCTTACATAGTTTCCTTTCTTATCTGATAAAACACTCATATTGCCCTCATGAAAGATTTCAGTTCTTCACTTTATAAGACAGCATATCCAATAATTATTTAATTTTAAGCTAAGTGAGTACAAACTCATCTCGGTACACCGCCACCCCTAACCTCAAATAAGTGCTTATGAAATAATGAAGGAATTACAGCAGTAAAACTGAACACTGACCTCAAAACACAACCTTAAAAATTCTGAGGGGAATGCAGAAGGGAGAGAAGAAATGAGTGTACAAGATGTTTATATATGTAGAAAACCCTAAAGACTCCACAAGGACACTACTAGAAACAATAAGCAAATACAGTAAAGTCTCTGGATACAAAATCAACGTTCGAAAATTTATAGAGTTCCTGTACTCTAATAATGAAGTGTCAGAAAAAGAAGTGGAAAAATAATTTCTTCTGCACTTGCAACAAAAGGAATAAAATACTTAAGAATAAATCTAACGAAACATGTGAAGGACCTGTATAATGAAAACTACAAGACCCTATTAAAAGAATTCGAAGAAGATACAAAGAAATGGAAAGATAATCCTTGTTCTTGGATTGGAAGAATCAACATAGTTAAAATGACCATATTACCTAAAGCATTATACAGATTTCATACAATCCCTATCAAAATCCCATCGGCATTTTTTAAAGAAATGGGACAAAAAAATCATCAGATTTGTATGGAAGCTCAAAAGACCCTGAATCGCCGAAGCTATCCTGAGAAAAAAGAACGAGGCTTGAGGCATCAGTCTGCCTGATTTCAAATTATACTACAAAGCGACAGTAATCAAAACGGCATGGTATTGGCAGGAAAAAAGACACACAGACAGATCAGTGGAACATAATCAAGAGTCCAGAAGTAAACCTATGTTTATATGGGCAAATAATGTTCGACAAAGGAGTCGAAAACATACAGTGGAGAAAGGAAAGCCTCTTCAATAAATGGTGCTGAGAAAACTGAAAAGTCACTTGCAAAAAAATGAAACTAGACTGTTGTCTATCACCACACACCAAAATGAACTCAAAATGGATTAAGGACCTGAATATAAGACCTGAAACAATAAAATGCATAGAAGAAAACATAGGAACTCAACTCAAGGACCCTGGACTTAAAGAGGATTTTATGAATTTGACCTCAAAGGCAAGGGAAGTAAAAGCAAAAATAAATGAATAGGACATTTATTCTGCACAGCAAAAGAAACTGTCAACAAGAGACAACCATCCAAATATATATATTTGCAAGCAATGCCTCCTATAAGGGTCTAATATCCATAATATACAAAGAACTCATACAACGCAGTAACGACAAAAAACCAAATGATCCAATTAAAAAACAGACAGAGGACCTGAACAGATGCTTCTCCCAAGTAGACATACAAATGGCCAACAAACATGGATGTTCAACATCTCCAGCTATTAGGGAAATACAATCAAAACCACAATGAGATACCACCTCACACCTGTAAGAATGGCTATTATCAACAAGGCAAGTAAAAAGAAGTGCTGGAGAGGTTGTAGGGAAAAAGGAACCCTCATACACTGCTGGTGGGATTGCAAATTGGTACAACCGCTATGGAAAACAGTATGGCGGTTCCTCAAAAAACTAAGAATTGATCTACCGTATGATCCAGCAATCCCATTACTGGGTATTTACCCAAAGGACTTGAAAACATTTATCCAAAAAGATATATTCACATTGATGCTCATAGCTGGATTATTCACAGTGGCCAGGACATGGAAGCAACCGAAGTGTCCTCCAATAGATGATTGGCTAAAGAAGCTGTGGCACATATATACAATGGAATATTACTCAGCCATAAGAAGAGATGAAATGCTGCCATTTGTGACTATGTGGATGGACCTTGAGATAATTATGCTAAGCGAAATAAGCCAGACAGAAAAAGTTGAAAACCACATGATATCACTTATATGTGGGATATAAACCTAAAAGCAACAAATGAACAGGACAAAGAGAGACTCATGGACATGGACAATAGACTAGTGGTTACCAGAGGGTAGTGGGGGAGGAGGAAAGAGGTAGGTAGATGGGGTTAAAGGGTTCACATACGTGGTGACATAAAGAAATCTAACTATAGGAGGTGCAATATAGACAGACAGATAGATAGAATAATAGATGCACCTTACTGTTAAATTGTACACCTGAAACTTAATGGATTTTGTTAACCAATGTCACCATAATAAAAATTAATTAAAAAATAATTAAAATAAAAGAAAAAGGTAGAACTTTAAAACCTCACATGGAAAAGTCACTTAGATAGATATATTGCTAAGCGGGTAGTTGGTTGGGAACAGCAGTAAGAGATTTCGACCTCTGCCCATAGGTATCTGCCTTTCTAGGATATAATAATTACTAACATTTATTGAGGGTTTTCCACACTTTAGGCACTGCATTAACGCTTTATATTATCATTTGATAATACAACAACCCTACGGGATACAAAGTTATTTCTATTTAAAAGATTTATTAAGTATTTTAGCCAGACTCAAATAGCTGATAAATGGGGACGGCAGGATTTGAATACAGGAATTCCAACCCTGTAGCCCACACTCTTAACCTCTACATAACTCATCTCTTAGAGATGAGTCCTTATTCACTGAGTGTATTAAATCAATTTGCTCTTGGATTCTTTCTTTCAGATAACATTAAAGAAAAAATTTCCGCTTAGTGTTCCGGGAAATAATTTTAAGAAAAATTAAATTAATGATGAAAAACGCAAAGCTCATGACATTTTGGAATTTTATATGACTTAAACTGATCAAAGTACAAGGTAACTTGACAAACAAATATTATTTAAAGGCTCTGTGACCAGTAGTAATTCTGTCAGCCCTCATTATAGCAGCCAATTGTGAATACCATATTTGTACACTTCCTTCTGGTTCCAGCTGTTTGAGAATGTTCAGCATAGAAAATGTAATGTTATCCTGTTCAAAATTAAACATATGTTCATCATTTTCAGGTAATCTGGAAAGGTTCCTGTCGGTAGGCACTCTTTTAGCAATACCACATGTTGATGATAAAGAAATGTGAGATATTTCAAAGTGAGGTTGATGATAAACCAAATCACTAAAGAGTGCTGGGCCATCCTAAAAGCAAAGGACCTGTACACAATCCTGACCTGCTGATCCACCTCTGCGCCCACCTGACCTTCGCAGAAATGCCCTACTCCTCATCCCTCAGCCCCAGTGTGTTCATGCATGGGTCTCCTCTCCACGGCCTTCCTCCAGAAGCACTCCTGCCCCAATAGTAATTCACGGTGGTGTTATCTCATCATCCTAGGGGACCAGCAGAAGGTATACGTTTAACACAGAGAACCATGGCATCTCCCTGCCTCAACTTAAATCCTTACAAGCTAAGAGATCTTGGGCAAGATGCTCAACCACTCTGTGCCTCACTGTCCTCATTTAATTGGGATACAGTAACAGTACTTATACACTAGCTTTCAGGCTTTAATGAGTTAATCATGTAAATAAGAAATTTAAAACAGTAGCTGGTATGCTATAAAAACTCGATAAATGTTAGGCATTATTATTATTGCTATTGTTATTACAGTGCATAACTAGGAGGCATAAACTCCCCTCTAGTGTCAAAGTCAAGTGACTCTTCTTTTATCTCTTATTTTACCATTTATAAAATAACTAGATACGCAAGGATAAATTTTCCAATGATCTTAGTTTTATTCTTTTCACTTTTATATGTGTTCTAATTTATCCATTCATTCCTCAGTAAATTTAAAAAAAAAATAAGTCATTTAGAGTTAAGTAGTCTTCACTAACTACAAGTCCTCTGATGATGCTAATACTGCTGCTGTAGGTCCAAGAACCATACTTTGAGAACCACCGTTTCAGGAATCATGTATGCATTTTGTTTTTTTTCCTTCAGGTAAGCAATCAACCTCCCCAGTAGAAGTAGTGTAAGAAAACTAATGGCCATTTCTCTGTCACATACCTGCAAATTACCTACCAAGCCATGGCCATTTAGTTTGGCTCCCTTGCCACCAACCCTCTCCCCTCTACAATTCTAGGTAGGCTATGCTTGACTGTCGGATTAATTCAATTTGGCAAATATTTATCAAATTCCTTATATTCCACTAGATAAATTAGAAACTAACTTTGATATTAGCATAAAACAGTGACTGCCAATATATCTCCACCATCACTATGACCTTTGCCTTTTCTTTTCATCATTCCAACATTCACACATGCAAGACATCTCCCTACTCCCTGTCATATAGACATTTTCGAATGAGAGTGAGGAAGAACATAATGTATCTTCAAAAATTCCACCTTTCTGTTATTTCAGAATTAAATGCAAGAAGATGGCTCTGAATATTAAGATGTTCCTATAAAAGAATCAAAGTCAAAGTCACTCAGTCATCAAACATACAGGAGGAGTGTCACCAGACAATGCTTGAATTGTAGCACACAAAATGAAAGGGGCCAGACACATCCATAACCTCAAAGAACTCAGGCTAGGGAGATGGAAACCGGAAGGCCAGCAAAATGGATGTAATGCCCTCAAGATAAAGATAAATGTTGAGTTTGTTGTGGCTGCCTTAGCTTTGAGTATAATGTAATCTGAGTATAACTACAGCAGGAATGGTATTCTGAATAGGGGAAAATAATTACAGTCATTTACACAAAAAAGGAGCTTATTACTTTTTTAAGACTAAGTCCTAATGCCTATACACTCACAAAAGTGATCATCAAGGAACAAAGCTAGTCAGTACTTCATGAACTGTACTTAGATAATTGTAATTAAAAACTGGTTTTAAAAATATGTTAGTAGAGCTAGGTTAAAAAGGAAATAGGTGAAAATAAGTTCATTATACATTCTGGTAATATCAACTCATACAGTTTTAAGCTAGATAAGATGATGTTTTTGGCTCCTTTCACCATTTTCAAACACCATTAATTTGAATAGCCTTCATTTTTTATATGCTTGAAACACACTCGCCTCTGCTACCACACTCCAACTGGTGATCTCCCCGGCCACACCCATCGGTAGAGTGAGAGGACCCACTATATCCCTAGCAGTGAGCTGAATGCCACAGTTGACCAAAAAATTGAAAATGCCTGAGCTACCCCTTTAGAATGCTTACAAATCTGGAATATTTATCACATAACAAAAAAGGGATTTGGTTCTAAATAATTTAGGATTAACTTATAGGGATTACAGAAGGAAGAGAACAGGATGGATTAACAGTCAGGGACATGATACAGAAATCAGAATTAGAACAGAGACTAAACAGAGCAAGGGGGGAAAAAAATGCATTGAGGCCATGTCCTGTAAGCTAGGACATTTTCAAAGAAAAGTCAAACATTTAGTGGCTGCATTACCTGTTAATTCCACGAGGCTCTCTAGCTCACATGTATACCCCCAGGTTGAATAAACTAGACTGACCCGACAGCTCTCTCTGTATTCTAGGCTCACTTCAGAAATGCTTAAAGTGCATAATTCGTATTCCAACTAAGTCACAAAAGGGGGACACTAAAGGGAGACACATTCAAATATAGCACTGAATATAAAGTTACTAGACAATCTAGATTTCTTGGAGGTTGTCTCAGTCTTAAATACTCTAGCCTACAGCGAAATCTGACACAGGAAGTATCTCACACTGTCCCAGCACTGGGCTAAGGCACTTGGGATGAAAAGGGAAACCCCTACCTCTTGGTCCAGGTACGACCACACACAGGCCTGCCGGCCCCATACTAACAGACCAGAAACAGTCCAGGTGGCTTCTAAAGCAGAAAGAAAATCCAGGCTTGAATTAATTGGTTGTCTCCCTGGTGTTGTGCATGTCCTGATATTGTAATTTCCTTAAAAAAAAAGAAAAAGAAAAAGGGACCATATCCGATCAGCAACATTCTCCTTGTTACCTAGTATCCCCATCTTGACTTCCAAATGTCAATTCATCAGGGATTTTTTGCTTTGCTGTTCCAGATGTGATTTTATTAAAATATAGTTAATATACATTATATTAGTTTCTGGTGTACGACATAGTTAATCAACATTTACATACCTAACAAAGTGATCACCATGGTAAGTCTAGTAACCACCTAGCACCATACAAGGTTATTACGATACTGACTATATTTTCTATGCTGTATAGTACATCGCTGTGACTTACTGATTTTATAAATGGAAATTTGTATCTATTATTCCCCTTCCCCTCTAGCAACCATAAATTTGTTCTCTATGTCTATGAGTCTGTTTTATTTGTGTCTGTTCATTTGTTTTTTAGATTCTACATGTAAGCGAGATCATATATTTGTCCTTCTCTGTCTGACCTATGTCACTTAGCATAATATCCTCTAGGTCCATCCATGTTGTTACAAATGGCAAAATTCCATTCTTTTTGTGGATGAGTAATATTTCATTGTATGTGTGTATGTGTGTCACACGCATACACTACATATCCTTTATCCATTTATCTGTCAATGGATACTTAGGTTGCTTGTGTGGAAAAACTAGACAGCAACATACAAAAATAAATAAATAAAACTGGACTAGTTTTTTATACTGTACACAAAAATAAACTCAAAATGGATTAAAGACTTAAATATATGACCAGAAACCATAAAACTCCTAGAAGAAAACATAGGCAGTAAACCCTTTGAAATCGGTCTTAGCAATATTTTTTTGAATATGTCTCCCCAGGCAAAGGCAACAATAGCAAAAATAAACAAATGAGATTATATTGGTTATAAATTACTAAAATATCTATGAAGCCCATAGTTATATCTTGTCTGATAGGCTTATTCTAGAACAGATCTCCTAGACTGACACTGCTTTCAAACTGTATTCTTCAGCCACAGGTGATCATAGACATATCTTGGAGACAACAATGTAGAGAGACAAAGCAGGTAGGCTATAGCTTCTCCCTGCATCTCTGTCTGCATTCCAAAGTACACTTTTATCTTTTTTATACACTAGGGTCTTATTTAAGATTTCAATAGAAAAAAAATGCTCTGCCACTCAAAACATAACACGCACGCATACGGTTTTACAACACGTTGCTAGAACCAGAGTCTGGGCAATCATTTTAGAAGGACACTGTAAGAATATCAAAAAAGCCTGAAATTTTTAAGGAGGAAAGGATTTTAGATCAATTTTAACCCAGTTCTCTCATTAAAACTGAGGAATTAACTGAGTTGTTGAGCATATAAGTAAAAAGTATGTTATCACAGTATCATCTCCATCCTCACTCTACCCACTTTGGTCCACCCTTTCCCCAAAGGCCCCCAAACCTTACTACTGACACGAAGCATTCAGATCCTATTTGCACAACCTCTAAAATGATAATGCAGCTACAAGTCACAGCTAAATGCTCCAGAAATCAAAACGCTAAAGTCTTTTTCTGAGATATACCTAATAAGGGGTTGGGGGGAGGGGGTCAGAATACAATTACATTATCTTAATTCGGAGAAATCAACAGAAAAACTAATATTTATCACTATACTTTGTGCCACAAACTGTGTGTATTCTATATATACTATGGTACCTAATTCGCACAGCAACTCTGTCAGCGAGGTGCTATTATCAGCACCATTTCACAGGTGGCAAAGGTGAAGCTTGGAGAACAGCACAGACACACCTGATGCCACAGATCCCTGTCCACACTTTACCCACCTTGACATAGGCAGAGACAGAGACCTGCCCTAAAAGACTCTAAAAGGGTCCTGGTTTTTGATGCTAGATCTAAAATAAACAAAAGCAGAAATAAAAAATCCCCAATTTCCTCGTGATGCATCACAGCTCTCTGGAGATTTAGCAGTTACTTTAAAAGCACCTTAGAAAGTGGGAATTTTCATTCTCATGCTACAAGGGGTACCTTAGAACTTAACCCAGGACCAATCCCAGACTGTGCTTCATTAATCAGTATTTCTCTTCCTTCTTCAAGAGGTCAACAGAAATTTTCTTAACCTTATTTACATATATGTAGCACCCACACTGCAACATATTAAAAATGTTTATATCAGCAACAAGCCAACAAACAGAAGTAAACTGGCAAAACTGTGTTACAAATAATAATTGTGAGGGTCTAGAGTATTTGATTATGCCTCTCAGCTAGTTATCAGTAGCACCCAGATCTTCCTGATCTACACATAGCAGGGTGGCCTTACACAGTATAAGAACTCCCATTTTGTGCCTCTGAATGAACATAAACCCCAAAAGTTGGCTGGCTCTTAAATGCCCCAGAGCAACACAAGGATCCACAGATTGAAATGGTATGGATACTGCGTCCGTACCTTCACTAACTTTTATTTTATAAAAAATAGAGCTTCATGCCACAAAAATTGAACTTGAGGTCAAAACAAATTGATTCTTATGTTGTCTACATAAAAAAAAAAAAAAATGCCTAAAGCAAGTTACAGAGTAAATATGGGAAAGGAAGAAGCAAATATTAATTACCATTCAAATGCTGTAGTATGAAGAAGAGACTTGAAATTTTAAAATTTGTCTGAATCTCACCTATGCCAAATGGTCCAGTGACACTTAGAAGATAGTCTGAACACAGGCCAGAGGAAATTATGATAAAATACAGATCAATAAATACTATACTTAAGCTTTACTTCGAAATCATGTTTTCTCTAAGTAATCGTTATCTTCTGAGGTAATAATAAAAAAAAAAACCCTACAATGCAAGTTTCCTTTAAGTTTTTTTTTTTTTTTTTAAGTTCTCCATCTGGAAAATAATATTTAGGGCAGGCAACATTAATTCTCCTCTTCTACGTCCCAGGAACTCACAAAAACATTTTGAAGTAGATACCATCATTGTTTTTGTACAGATCATCCCAAGGATGAAACTGCTGAAGCACAGAGAGGTTAAATCATGTGCCCAAGGACACACAGCCAGTTTGTGCGTTAGCCAGCATTCTAAGTAAGGCAATCTACTCCAGAGATATTTTTTTTTTTTAGTAAGTTTATTGGGTTAACATTGGTTAATACAATTATGTAATTTTCAGGTATATATTATAATGTGACATCTATATGTTCTATTGTGTGATTACCACTCAGAGTCCAGCTTCCTTCAGCTACCATATAATTGATCCCCTTTACCCACTTCACCTTCCCCTACTCCCTTATATTTGACCCTCTTTACTCCACCAATCTCCCCCTTACTCCCCCACCCCTTACCCTCTGGTAACCACTAGTCCATTGTCTATGTCCCTGAGTTTCTGTTTGTCTTGGTCATTTGTTGCTTTTAGGTTTATATCCCACGTATAAGTGATATCATGTGATTTTCTACTTTTTCAGTCTGGCTTATTTTGCTTAGCATGATTACCTCAAGATGCATCCATGTTGTTGCAAACAGCAGTATTTCATCTCTTCTTATGGCTGAGTAATATTCCATTGTATATATGTGCCACATAAAAACATATGTGTCCATGTGTATATATGGACACTTCGGTTGTTTCCATGTCCTGGCCACTGTGAATAATGCAGCTATGAACATCGGTGTGCAAATATCTTTTTGGATAAATATTTTCAAGTCCTTTGGGTATATACGCAGTAGTGGGCTTGCTAGATCATATGGTAGATCAATTCTTCGTTTTTTGAGGAACCTCCATACTGTTTTCCATAGTGGCTGCACCAATTTGCAGTCCCACCAATTTGCAGAGTATGAGGGTTCCTATTTCTCTGCACCTTCTCAAACATTTGTTATTATGTGTCCTGTTGCTTATAGCCATTCTAACAGCTGTGAGATGGTATCTCATTGTGGTTTTGATTTGCACTTCCCTAATGCAAGCAATGTTGAGCATCTTTTCATATGTTTGTAGGCCATTTGTGTGTCCTCCAGGGAGAAGTGTCTGTTCAGGTCCTCTGCTCATTTTTTGATGGGATCATTTGTTTTTCTGTTGTTACTGAGTCATATGAGTTCTTTGTATATTTTGGATTGGGCCCTTAATGGAGGCATTGCTTGCGAATCTATTTTCCCATTCAGATGGTTGTCTCTTTACCTTGTTGATGATTTCTTTTGCTGAGCAGAAGCTTTATTTTTGATTTTACTTCCCTTGCCTTTGAGGTCAAATTCATAAAATCCTCTTTAAGTCCAAGGTCTTTGAGTTTCATTCCTATGTTTTCTTCCATACGTTTTATTGTTTCAGGTCTTATATTCAGATCCCTAATCCATTTTGAGTTCATTTTGGTGTGTGCTGACAGACAACAGTCTAATTTCATTCTTTTGCAGGTGGCCTTCCAGTTTTCCCAGCACCAATTATTGAAGAGGCTTTCCTTTCTCCACTGCATGTTTTTGGCTCCTTTATTGAAAATTATTTGCCCAAAGAAATATGGGTTAACTTCTGGACTCTCAATTCTTTTCCACTGCTCTGTGTGTCTGTTTTGCTGCCAATACCATGCCGTTTTGATTACTGTCGCTTTGTAGTATAATTTGAAATCAAGCAGACTGATGCCTCAAGCCTCGTTCTTTTTTCTCAGGATAGCTTCGGCGATTCAGGGTCTTTTGAGCTTCCATACAAATCTGATGATTTTTTTGTCCCATTTCTTTAAAAAATGCCGATGGGATTTTGATAGGGATTGTATGAAATCTGTATAACGCTTTAGGTAATATGGTCATTTTAACTATGTTGATTCTTCCAATCCAAGAACAAAGATTATCTTTCCATTTCTTTGTATCTTCTTCGAATTCTTTTAATAGGGTCTTGTAGTTTTCATTATACAGGTCCTTCACATGTTTCGTTAAATTTATTCTTAAGTATTTTATTCCTTTTGTTGCAAGTGCAGAAGAAATTATTTTTCCACTTCTTTTTCTGACACTTCATTATTAGAGTACAGGAACTCTATAAATTTTCGAACGTTGATTTTGTATCCAGAGACTTTACTGTATTTGCTTATTGTTTCTAGTAGTGTCCTTGTGGAGTCTTTAGGGTTTTCTATATAGAGAATCATGTCATCTGCAAATAGTGTCAGTTTGACTTCTTCGTTTCCTATTTGGATGCCTTTTATATCTTTCTCTTGCCTGACTGCACTTGCTAGGACCTCCAATGTTATACTGAATAGCAGTGGCGATAGTGGACAGCCTTGCCTTGTTCCTGATCTTAGAGGGAAGGTTTTTAGTTTTTCACCATTAAGTATAATGTTGACTGAAAGTGTGTCATATATGGTCTTTATTATGTTAAGGTACTTTCCCTCTATCCTGATTTTGTGAAGTGTTTTGATCATAAATGGATGCTGTACCTTGTCGAAGGCTTTTTCTGCATCGATTGATATGAGTCTTATTTTTT
>NW_011889023.1:1222921-1338859 GCF_000151845.1 Pteropus vampyrus | reverse complement strand
TTTTTTAATTTGTTTATGTGGTGTATTACATTAATTGATTTGTGTACATTGAACCATCCCTATGCCCCTGGGATTTAGCCCACTTGATCACGGCATATAATCTTTTGAATATGTTGCTGTATTCGGTTTGCTAGTATATTAGTTAGGATTTTTGCATCTGTGTTCATGAGAGATACTGGTCTGCAGTTTTCTATTTTTGTGTTATCTTTGCCAGGTTTTGATATCAGAGTAATATTGGCATCATAAAATGAGTTGAGAAGTATTGCCTCCTCTTCGATTTTTTGAAAGAGTTTGAGGAGACCAGTTATTAAATCTTCTTTGAATGTTGGGTAGAATTCACTAGTAAAGCCATCTGGTCCTAAACTTTTACTTTTTGGTAGGTTTTTGATGACTGCTTCAACTTCCATACTGCTGATCAGTCTACCTAGATTTTCCAGATCTTCTTGATTCAGTCTATGATTGTTATTTTTCCAAGTACTGGTTCATTTCTTCTAAGCTATTATATTTTGTGTTATATACTTTTTCATAGTATTCTTGTATGATCCTTTGTATTTCTGCGATATCAGTCGTAATTTCTCCTCTTTCATCCCTGATTTTGTTTATTTGTGTCTTTTCTCTTTTTTCTTTAGTGAGTCTAGCCAAGGGTTTGTCAATTTTATTAAGCTTCTCAAAGAACCAGCTCTTTGTTGTATTTATTTTTTCTATTATATTGTTATTTTCAATTTATTTCTGCTCTAATTTGATTATTTCTTTCTTTCTGACTTTAGGCCTCATTTGCTCTTCCTTTTCCAGTTTTTTAAGATGAAGCGTTAGGTTGTTTATTTGGGCTCGTTCTTGTTTTTGGAGGTAGGCCTGTAATGATATGAACTCTCCTCCTATGATCACTTTTGCTGTGACCCAAAAGTTTTGATATGTTGTACTACCATTATCATTCATTTCTATGTATCTCTTCATCTCTCTTTTTATTTCTTCTCTGACTCAGTTATTCTTCAGTGGCATGTTATTTAATCTCCATGTATTTGTGGTTCTTCCTGCTTTCTTTTTGCAGTTGATCTCTAGCTTCAAAGCATTATGATCAGAGAATATGGTTGGTATGATTTCAACCATCTTATATTTGTTGAGGCTATTTCTGTGTCCCGGTATGTGGTCGATTATTGAGAATGTTCCATGTGCACTAGAGAAGAATGTAAAAGCAGCTGTTTGGGGATGGAAGGCTCTGTATATGTCAATTATGTCCAGTTGGTCTAATGTGTCATTTAAGGATGTTATTTCCTCACTGATTTTCTGTTTAGATGATCTGTCCATATCCGACAGTGAGGTATTTAGTTCTCCTACTACGATAGTGTTTTGGTCTGTTTCTCCCTTTAGTTCTGTTAGCAACTGGTTTACATATTTCGGGGCTCCCTGACTGGAGCACAGATATTAATAAGTGTTATGCCTTCTTGGTGCATGATTGCCTTTATCATTATGAAGTGACAGTATCTTTCTTTATCTTTTTTATATTGAAGTCTATTTTATCTGATACTAGCACCGCTACTCCCGCTTTTCTCCTTATGCCATTTCCTTGAAATATCATTTTCCACCATTTCACTTTGAGTCCCGAATTTGTCTTTGGAGCTGAGATGTGTCTCCTGAAGGCAGCATATGGTTGGGTTTTGTTTTTTGATCCATTTTGCAACTCTGTACCTTTTTATTGGTGAGTTCAGTCCATTTACATTTAAGGTGATTATTGTTATATGAGGTCTTCTTATAGCCATTTTATCTTTTGCTTTCTGGTAGCTCGGTGTTTCCACTGCTTCCTTGTCCTTGAATTTCTGTTTTCTTTATTTTGGTTGGCTTTTGTGGGTTTTGCCTCTGATTCTTCTTGCTTTTATGTTATATACTTCAGTTCTGACTCTATGGTGTGTGGTTACCTTTACAACTATGAAAAAGATAGTTATACACACACACACACACACACACACACACACAGTCATCCATTTTCTTCTGTGAATGCCTTATCTCCTTTCCCCTTTGTGAATATGGATCTTTGAATCTTCCCGTTTTCAGTCATTGTTATCTCAGTTTGTTTCTATGTACGCTGAACATTCATTACTATCTTGCTATAGCAATTCTCTTATTATTTAAGCTTATAAATGCCCTGTTCTTTGTAACGGTTGCACTCCTCTACTTCTATTTGCCTGATAGTCACTTTACTCCTAATTATATATTTTGTTGTTGTTGTTATTTTGTTTTAGATAAGCTGACCCCTTTCAGAATTTCCTATAGTGCAGGCCTCATAGTAAATTCCCTCAATTTTTGTATGCAGAGATAATATTCTCATCCAGACAGGCTGACTCTCACACTCCCAGGACCAGAAGGTCAACAAATGTTTCAACTGCCTAAAACATAAATATGCAGTGGCAAGATCCTATAAATATTTAGACTAACTATACAACATGCCTATTGGCATACAGTAAAAAGAGGATTAAACTGAAGTTGTGGAATAAGAGCTACAGACAAGTCATGACACAGACATGCCTTCCAGGCCACGTCACTGAGAACACATTCCAGTTGGTTCTGAGAAAACTTGGTTCGAAATGTCTACAATCTCTCACAATCATTTCCTTTTTAAAACCACACCATTTCTGATATTTCAGAAGCAGCTGTATCATGTGCTGCTTTTTTGTTCCGCTTTTTAAAACTAAGTGGCTCCAATGGAGTGGTAAGCATCCTGTCTTTTGGCAAACAGCGTACACTTCATCTGTGAAGTTGATAAGTGATAATTAGGTTTGCCAAATGACAAGAGGTCATTTAACAAATACAAATATTATTTTTTTCCTATAGCTCATTAAAAATAAAAACCTCTGTCATTTCCCACAATAAAACGCAAGGGATTATTAACCAGTCAGCTGAACTAATAAAATATTTACAAAATGTCCTGCTCATATGAACCTTTGTACTCCCTACCTAGGGAAAAAATAAATGTTTCCTGTTTTTACTATTATTTGGCATCTCATAGGCCTTAAAATAAGAGAGATTTATCTAGACATCACTAAATACTGCCATTAGCATAATAAGTTTTAGTCTTTCCCACAGGGCAGCAGTCTGACGTGATTTCTGCCAGTGAGTGCTTTAGGACCACACATTTTGTCTACATTAGGAAAAAAATAGCAGGACCCTAAAAACTTCTCAAGTTGACAACAGTGAAGAAAGAGGGAACATGCTCATTCACTTCCCTGTGGAGACTGAGTGGAAGGAGGGATCAAAAGAGAGGTAAAAATGGGGAAGCCTGGCTGCTTCACCTAGGGGTCCAGGGAAGCTAAGCCACAGGGCATATCATTGATGTGTGCTAGTTTAAAGGTTTGAGCTCGCCAGACTACTTACTGCATATTGCTGCTTATTTCCTCCTGGTTATTACATTTATAATTTGGAAATACTTTTCCCAGAGATATGTATGGCTGTCAACTAGGAGAACTTTCCCATAACCATCAGTACTGAGCCAAAGACCTCCTCGAATTTGGATCTTTTCATAAAAATTGACATTTACTAAAACTGCAAAGCATAACATTCTACATTCGACACTAATCCAACTGCAAGAAAACTGTAATGCAACAATTATTCTGTAATCTTATTAATAAGAGCCCCTACCATTTACTGGCCACCTGCTTTGGCTGAGCACTGCAGGAAGAAAATACACATTACTTCATTTACACTTTGCAACAACTTTAATGAGGTAGGTGATACCCTTTTTACAGATGTGAAACAGAGGGTTAGAAAGATTACATAACTAGCCTAAAGGCCCAGGCTGATGAGAGGCAAAGCTCACTCTTGTACTCAAATTTAATTCTAAATATGTTACATAGGATTAACTGCAAAGAACCACAGATTAATCTAACCCTGCCTCTGTCTCCACGCTGGAGTAGACAAGTTTGCTATATTTTTTTTTCTCCATTTTGTCCTGGATGAAACTCTAGCCAAAGATGGCCAAAGGTTTCATCTCAGGGGAAGACTCTGATAGACTGCCTCAGACCCTCTAAAGGACTGAAAGGTTACAGGTAAAAGGGCTGTGATTAGCTACAGATATATCTAAACAGCGCATGACAGCACAGATGTATAGCCATTGCTGCGGGGTACGTGTTTACACCCCACATCCCTCTGCTGAGCAATATTCAACTGCCACAGACTTTCTCTCTAGTAGATGCTTATTATCTAGACACCCTACCCTTTTGATCTATGACAAAAGTTTAGGTAGTCGCACTCTCACACATGAGAATTACCAATTAGTATAAAACCCCGAGAGTATTTTCACAAACAAATGAGAGTTGCTGTCTCCCTCCTGCATTCCTCAGTTATTTAGCCATTAGCTGTTTTCTCAGATTGCTTATTCTTACGTGAAACTGGTCTCCCAACAGTCTTATCCACTCTACAAGCCAATCCCCAGCCTATCTATTTTATGATGCAGAATTTTTATCTAAGTAATTGTCCATACATTTAAATGAATAAAACCAGGGGCCTTGCTCATCAAGTATAATACAATATAAGGCTTCTGAGAAAACTGCAAAAGAGAGCAGGCATGCAAAGGATCAGAACTTGATTTAGGCTTCTGGTAGCAAGTAACTTTCAACTAGGAAAACAAGAATAAAAACCACAGTTTTGGAAGTGTGTCTAAATCGTGTATTTGACTTCTCTAAGATCCCAATAAACTGCAAGCTGACAAAAGCAAAATGCCTAAAACTAATAAGCTAGAAGGGCTCTACGGTGAAATATATAACGAAATTATTAATAACAAGGATTCGTCGACACATATTTTTTCTGCCTGTTGAGGTATAATGCTAAGAAATATCTATCCAGCAAGAGTTGTGAACATAAACATACACCTGGACTTTATATAGTTCTCTAAACACAGCTGTTGGCAAAAGTACTTTTAAGCTTATTCATACACATACAGCTAAAAACTGAACTAAATGAGGTTTGCCTCAAATTATAATGTTAGAGTGATAATAAGAGCTAACATTTATATAGCATGTTTATATGTCTTAACTAACTGTAAATGGGAAAACGGGTAGCCTGGGCCCAGAGGGAAGCCTGCCTTCATTGGACCAAGAAGGCATGGTTTCTCCTGGTCACCAGAGGAGACTGGGAAATTGCCATCCCTTTCAATGCAAATGATGAGCTTCAGCTACAAATGATATTTATATAGCTCTAATTATACAAACAAGGGATACTGATTTATTCAAAAACTGTAGACATAATCATAGAAATGAAGAGAAGTATGGAAGGTATGGGAGCTAAATTTTCATACACACAAAGAAGTCAAGAACCACTTCTAAAAGCCAAGAACTGTCAGTCATTATAATAGCTGAAAAGTGAAACAAGTAGCCACTGGGGCATAGGAAAATGGCAGGGACTGCTATTTTTCATTACAAGTTTTATATAATCATTTGATTTCTTAAGGTACATAAATGCATGACTGATAAAAATTTTAAGTTAGTTTAATCTGAATTACCAACAAAAAGAAATAAAAATTAAAAGGATGTCTAAATTTGGGGGGCTAGGAAAAGAAGAAGGAAAATAGTGGAAGGCCTCATTTGTTAAATACAATCATCTTCTTGTATTTGAAAGATCTTCCTTTCTCACTGAGTGGGTGTCTTAGGAGATGGGGTACCCCCGGAATGATAGGCAAAGGGGTAATGTGCCAAGCTCAGGAAGCCAGCCTGGACAGGGTAACAGAGGTTGCAGAAACATCATCTGCCCTCCCACCCAACATGCCAAGTGATGACATGAATAACAGATTTGGGGAACACCAGCAAAGGGCTGCTATTCCCCCAAACCAGAAGAGACAGTCATTAAAATCTGCAATACAGTACCAGGTTGGTCTGACGCCTAATCAGAATTCAAATTAAGCACTATATGAATTCAGAGAGGAAGTAATTATTCATTCATGCTTAGTGGGAAGATAAGGAAAAGTGCCATACATGGTGAAGACTGAGCTGTGTTTTAAGTGCTGCACAAGAAGTCAACAGGTAGAGATGAGAGAGGAAATAATCTGATAAAGACCAGAAGTGAGAGAATAATAGACGGTATGTTTGGAATAGGGACGTGGTCTAAACCACATCAAATTGCACATCTTATGCTATTACTGCCTCATTTCAACTTGGAGAGTGTGGGGAGCGGGGGTACCTCCTGGGACAGTTAGTTTAGTGGTTTCTGGCACAGTGCAAAACTACAGACATGATCAACTTCAATACAGTAAAAACGGGTGTGTCTCATCAATTATCTAGTTTACAGGCACACACCTTTCACGTTTAAAAAGACCTATTTTGCTTTGGACAGATTCTTAAATTCCTGATACTGATTTTTACTTCATTATTCAAGGTTCCTGTCATGCCCTTCGGTGTCCCCAAGTCCTTAGCTTTGAACTAGTGGATTCTGTCAATACTTTTTCATTATAATTCCCCTAGAGCGTTGAATGCATAAGACTTAGAGATTTGAGTTTTAGGTACCTCCAGTTCTCTTTTCAGCTTACAAATGGAATGCCATTATAAACATATGGGTCCCTTTAAAAAAAATTTTTTCCCTTTAGCATTCCTGTGTAGCATTTCTTACTTTCAACATTGCAATCATTATTTAATCCAATCAAAATGAACCTAGTTTGATCTGCACAGCCCTAAGAACTGGTTTTGATGAAATATACACATTTGATTCAAGGTTTCCTTATATCTGAGCTAGTTGTAGCGGTTACTAGATTACAAACAATCAAACCGAATAATTATAAAAGAGTTTATTTTTATATCACGGATCCCAAGCCTTCAAAAATAAAAGTAAGCATATTAACTTTTACTCTGGCCTTTATCGATGTTCAGACGCCTTGTTTATGAAACATACCAAGTGTTATAAGTAAAACTCGAAAGAGAAAATTAAGAAATCAATACATCTTTATTTTTGTATTCTCTGAATTCTGTGAGTTAAAGTGGCAGGTGCTGAAGATTCAAAATTGACAAGGTACTGTCCCTGACTTCAACAGTTCCCAGTCTAGCTGAGACGAAGGACAGACAATTCAAAAACAGAGGTTAAACACACAGGGTTACACCCTACACCCCCACTGCATCTGCATATTGAAGGTGACTCATAAATATTACTTGAATGATTAGATGAACATATGCATAAAGGAAGGAAGAATTGATATTATTTTCTGCTAACAGAGAAGAGGACCAGTTTATCTAGCATGTGAAGGCCAGGAACCGCTTCCCAGAGGAAGGGCAGGCCAAACTGTGCCTGAGAGCCGTGTTCCCACAGGTTTGAGAAATATTCAGGATAAATCAAACTCAGACAAATTTACTGAACAGTTATGGAATTACTTTAATTAAAAGAAAACAGACACATAAAATCTGTCATTTCAAAGATATTTTTGCTTAAACTGTAGCTAAACATTTAGTTTTTAAGGTGACTCCATGTAAATAAAAATCAGATGTAGAGCGGATAGTATGTGGATCTAATAAAAATTGAAAAGCAAATATAAAAATGGCTGAAATTCTAGAAAAACAGTTCAAATTCAGGATAAACTAGGAAAAGAATTACTCCAGACAGTTCTTCCAGGCAGAGGAAAAAGCACAGGCCAAGCAAGGAAGCAAGAACCATCAACGATTGCAGGGAGTTAAAACAAGTAAGTGTTGCTGTACTACAAAGTTCAAGGCAAGTAGTGGCAGAGGATGAGGAGTGTCAAATCACACAGCACTAGATTTAACAGCATGAACTTACCTTGTAGGTGACAGGGACCCACAAAAAGGCCATGGCCATGCTTGTATTTTAGAGAGATTCCACTCACAGTTGACTGGAGGGTAGATACTGTGGGTGGGGAATAGACTGGAGGCAGGGAATAGAGGCAAAAATGACCTTGGGTTTGGAGGGAATTAAAAATATTTAGGTGTTAAAAAAAATCATCAGGTTTTAGTGACTGACTGGAAAAGAGTAGATGAGATGGTGAAAAAGAATTGAATGGTTTACAGCTTGGGTGACAGTAGACGGTAGTACCAAACAATACGAACTTATGGTCAAAGGGGATTCGCAATGAGCAGCTACCCTAATACAAACCGGTAAAATAGGTAAAGGTGATGATACAGTCCAGAACTAGATGAGTTCGAAGGAGACAGAATATAGCAGACTCAGCCCCCTCCTCCTCAGAGATGAATTATGATTGCATTCATTAATCCAGAGTACTATTTACAAGTACAGAGTCCTGGCAACAATTAGTTAAATTAAAAAAAAAAAAAATCCAGAAACGGGGGTCAAATAGGGAGTTCCAAAACCAGATTTAAAAAGAGCAGTAAACTGATGAAAGATTAAGAGACCCGACAGCACCAATTCAAAGCTAGGAATGTGTCAGGATAATGACTTGAGTAGACCAGGCACCGTTAGGCATCAAGGACAACCCCCCGCCGCCTCCCAGAACAGGCTAAGGCTAGAGAGTTAAACCACCCAAGTCAAAGGAAACCGCTTTAGGGTTCTTTCAACCTCTGTTCTGATTTGATAGTTACTTTGCCCTTCACTGATCAGGATTCTCAGGTGAACACCTACTTGCACAACCTCGCCACTTCTTCCTCTGGCACTGAAACGGGGAATGTTCTGGTCTTTTTAAGTCCCAAATATTTTTTGGGTTTCCAACAAGTTTCAAGGAGTTAACAAAAGCCATGTGAATTTCAACTTGAAAATACTTCCCAATAAATATAGAAGCTATTCTTACAATAGCTTCACAGGAAGAGGTCACAGCTAGGCATGGGAAATATCCAGCCTCCTGCTGGCTGGAGTGCTCATTTGGGGGGATGCTCTCTTCTTTCTCTTGTCACTCGGTTTCATACCAACTACTGTTTGGACAGACTGATACTTTGTAACCCTACGCACAAATTAGATCTAATTTATACAAGCACATAGCAGAACTGGGCTCTAAAAGAGGACTGGACATCTCTAGTACTTGACTTTCAAACCTTTGGCGAGATGTCAACATTTCATAGAGCACTTTAAATGTTTTGGTTTGAAAGCTAATGCAGCATTTCCCACTGGTCAACACGAGCAGCCCAGGCAGAAAGCAAAGTATATTTCCCTCAACATCAGATATTACACTCAGTTGCTGATCTACTCTTGCCTGCAGAGACCATAAGAGACTGGACACACTGGTAAGTAAGAAAAGTCTAACTGATGCAGCGTATATTTAAAGAATACTTGTGATTCTACTGTAAAAATGTTTTTTGTGCTCTTTATGTCCCCTCGATTCTTTTTATTAATGGATGGAATGACAAGTGACAGATTTATAGGTGAGATTTAACATTTCCAAGTTCAAAGACTAATTACAAAGACTAAGTACAATTAACTTTTCCCTGTAAATGTTCTTTTTAATTGCAAGAAGCAGACTTTTCTTCTATGGGCTCTTGCATTAGGATTTAGGAAATTCCTATTTTAAAAAATTTGTAAACTTACTGCTTGTAAATTATAAGGCAGTGTTGTATGTGTGTAAACAGTGGGTTAAAATCAGTTTGGGATATGATAAAAAAGCACTGATACAGCTGGGTCATGGCGTAATCATCGGAGCTAAAGGAGTCCAAAAAAACTAAAAAACTAAAATGCTGGAGGAAAAAAAAAAACAACAGGTTTAGTTTAAGAACATGAAAGGCCACAATCTCACTAAAAACAGAAACCAAAGGTGAAATTCATGCAAGGAAGCAAGTAAAGTCTTCTTCAAATCGCTAAATGCCTGGGCTATTCGTGTGGATTTAATGTTGAGTCACAATTGATTTTCAAAGGAAAGAAACAGGAATTAAATAGTTTTTGGTTTAGTTTTTATTACTGTTAGCTGATTTCCATGTTCTTGATTTTTAATTTCTGATTTCTTCCTCTGAGATTTCAGAAACATTTATATACCAAGCACTGATAGCATTTTTAGTTATAATTTGTGGCTGGCAAGAACAAAAAATGTAACTTGTGGAACTTATTCTATTGTTTTTCTAAAAAAATAAATAGTAAATTCCATAAAATCTAGACTAATAGGTAATTTTAAAATTTAATTTGTGCTTAGAATCCACTCCAGTTTATTTTCCAGCCTAAAAGAAAAACCCTTTCTTTAAAGAATCCCATTTTCTCGAGAAACTGTAAGAACACTGCAACTAAAGGAAGGCAGAGTTTTAGAGAATAATTTACCAACCACAAGCACATCCCAATCTGCAGCAAAAAAAAAAAAAAATTATTAAATCACTAAATTTACTATTTTTAAAAAGCTGTGACTCTTCTTAACAAACAACTCTTTAAATGGAGGAACTGCAACCTCTTAAGTGGTCTAATTCATTTTTATGCCTATCAACTTTCTTACCAGTTTTTCCTATTTAAAGCATTCACAGGAGAAAATCTCTCTCTAAATTGACATAGACATACAGACATTCAAACATACACACACACATCTCTCACTCAACATAATTAAAACAAACTAGCATTCGCAACTCCTCTTTCCACTCTAGCCAACTCTCCCCATAACAGCCCCATCCATTCTGGGGAAAGCTACTTCATCACCTTTAGAGCATCTTTAATACAAAACATTTCACTGGCTGCTAGGGATTACCATGTGGCATCAATACAGCTTGAAAAGAAAATCCAGAGTAAAAGTTTGTTTTGGAAAACATAACTAAGAGCTAGGCTTACTTTGTGCCATCTGCCCTTTGGGTACAATTATGTAGACTTTTTTTTAACCATTCATATGTAATTTTACTAATAACTATTAAATGCATTCACATTAACCCTATAAAACTGCCATTTTTTTGTAGATTAAAAAAAGTTAAATATCAGCAATTTTGTATGACTCAACCTAATAAAATGGAAAAGAGTCAATGGTCTCAACAGGCAGTCCCAGAAGGGAGGTAAGAGAAATGTCAATAATGATTAATTTACATAATTTTCAAATGGTAGTGAGATCCAGGACTTCCAATTATCCCCAGAGGCACAGTCCTCTGCTTTTAAAGCCTTTGCACAATACTGTTATCAAAACTGGATATTTTGAGCAGCCAAATTACACTGGGAGAGACCTTCTATTATTGGCCCTGTTATACAGAATAGGAAAGTGGGGTCCAGAGAAGTTTGGTGATCGGAACTAGATAACACTGCTAAGAAAGGCCAAGAATGGTACTTAGGGTAAAAGTCATCTGGCTTCATATCTAGTGCCCTACCTACCCCACCTTGTCTCTGTTCTAAGGAGATGAATGTGTCCAATAAAAATCATAATATATACATAAACGCAAGTTGGAGATGCAAGAGTATATAAATCTGCTCTGTCCCTTAACTATCTGTTTACACGACAGTGGCAATAATCACACTGTAGAGTCAATATTATTGGAACTCAGGTTTTTATAGAGGCAATCTAGCATGGTGGAAAAAGCAGGCACTTTGCAGATAAGCAGCTAAATTTGAATATACTGTGGTATTGAGCTACCTTTTTTTTTTTTTTAGCTCTTTTGCCTCTTTGATCTTCCTCTGTCCCATCACCTATAAAACATGATAACGCTATCATCCTAAAGAGCTACTAAGATACTGAGGCATGCTAGTACCTGGCACATAGCAGCTGTTCAGTAAAATTAGAATTCCCTCACCTATCCCTGCTAATAACTTATTACATTAGAAGTAATACTGGCAAGAGCAAAATCCCACAAGAAATTTCGAGTTAGAAATTTCTGGGGCCAAAAAAGAAATCCCAGAATAAGAGGAAATGAGTATTTCTCCCAACTTACCTTCTATCATTCCAACAGAAAACAGAGTATGGTGACAGTACACAAGTAGTGAGTATCTATCAACACATGCCCACTGAGTGCCTATCTACTATCATAAGTGGCCTACGTTGTAAACAAATAGGCCAGGCTTTCCTGGCCAGACACTGGACCTGAGAGCTAAGGAGCCTAGAGACATGCCTCAGGGACCGCAGGCCCCATAGGTGGTGCTTCTACACAGAAAGAGAGAAAGACACTCAGTTTATTATTTGCTTAATTCACATATTTGGTGGATGACTGGCAAAACAAACCACCTTATGAAACTCAAGAAAAAACTCAAACCAAAGATATCTGTAAGAGTTACAATGATAGACTGGGAAGTTTTATACAATTTTTAAATTTAATTACTCTTCACAATGGTCTTATGTCCTTTTTGGTATTTACAGACAGTCCACATACTGTCCAGTATATGTATAGATTAAGAGCTGACATGTTAAAATAAGCAGAGTAACTCTCAAAAAATCATATTAGAAAATACAGTAAAATATATTTTAGCCAGGAATTCTCAAACCTTTGGTCTCAAGATCCCTTTCACACTACTGAGAAGCCCAAAGAGCTTTTGTTTGTGTAAGTTACATCTAGCAACGCTTCCTTACTATATTAGAAATTAAAATTGTAAAATTTATAAACTACGTATTTTTAATTCATTTAAATAATAGCATCAAATTTTAACATGAATAACACATTTTTATGAAAAATAATTATATTAAAAAAATTTTTTTTTAAATGCCAGCTTATTTTTTTTTCATACTACATATACATAATTTAACATTTTCCCCCTCCCCCCTCCCTTCTGGTAACTATGTCCATGTCCATGAGTCTCTGTTTGTTTGTCCTGTTCATTTGTTGCTTTTAGGTTTATATCCCACATATGCGATATCATGTGATTTTCAACCTTTTCTGTCTGGCTTATTTCACTTAGTATGATTATGTCAAGATCCATCCATGTTGTTGCAAATGGTAGTATTTCGTCTCTTCTTATCGCTAAGTAATATTCCATGGTATATATGTACTACAGCTTCTTTCAAAAAAGTTTTTAGTTAGAAAGATAGTATTATTCTACATTTTTGCATATCTCTTTAACATCTGCCCTAAGACAGATTCTCAAATCCACTTCTATATTCAATCAGTTTTAAAATATAGTTTTAGTGAAAGCATAATCTAGTCTCACAGATATATATATATACATATATATGTATACACACACATACCTCATAGATATATATATATATAAAACAGGAAAAGGAAGGGGTATTTTAATAGCCTTCTGGATTTTCTTCTTTAGTACCACACCAAAACTGAAAAAGTGGCAGTTTCTTAAAGGCTGGTTGCAAAGTAGAAACTAAACCGATATCAATGAATATTTTTGTTACATTAACACCCTTTAGTCTAACTTGGTCTTTGAATGAATCTTTTACCCAAGCTAGGTTTTTTAACATATAATCATTTGTCATTTGGAGGTGTATATTCATGCAGAACTTTAAAGTATAGATACTTTTCATTATATAGTATCAAAAAACTATATTAATATTGGCATTAATCTCAATCTAAGTACTGGAAAGTACTGCTATTTGTTTGCCCTGACATAGAGGCTCAGTTCATTCATTTGAGAAAATGTCTGCCAAACAGCCAAGTCTAAATTACTATTATTGTTTGAGTATCATTCTTTCAAGTAAAAATGATGTTCCATGAAAAAAGCATTTAATTCAGCACACTATTCAATCACTCAAGTATCGTTCCTCTAGACAACCGCCACATGTGGCAGAAGTGCTTTATGAACAATTCCTATTTTGTCACATAAAATATTTGAAAGACACATACCTAAGGGGCAAGATTTAATCAAATTAACAATATATATTACCTGATCAAGGACATTCTAAAGTGGGCCTGGCTGTTTGTTTACTAAGATTACATGGCAGTAAGACGTGCAATGACTACAGGACAGGTAGGTACATGGCCTTGGTTTGTGAAGTACCAGCAGATTTATTTTACACACCATAGCTTTTTGCACCATTAGTACAAATGTCAGCACAGTGAGTAAAAAGGGCAAATAACATGTTATTACCTTTTGTTAATGGGATGACCTCACGGCCACCCTGAAAAGCTGTCAAGAAACCCCGTGGTTCCACAGATTGTATTGTGAGAACCATAATTTTAGACTTTAAGATAGGAAATTTCCTTTTAATACAAAAAGCACAAATTTGAAAAAAAAAATACTTTGACTATATTAAAATTAGTAATCCTTGTTTATCAAAATATACCTTTAAAAGTGATAAGACAAGTTAGAATCTGGGAGTGCTACTCACCACACATACAGCTAACAAAGCAGATATCAATAATATCTGAGTAATTTCTACAAATCAATAATAGTACAAACAACCCAATAGAAAAACAGGCCAAATAATAGACATTTCATGGAAATAACCAATTATCAGATGAAGAGATGTCCATATCATTAGTGAGCATAGAAATGCAAATCAAGACAACAATGTAGTAACATTTCTAAGCAAAAACTTAAAAATCTGAGAACATGAAACATTAAAGAGAATTTGTGTCCATGGGATCGTTACACATTATTGACAGGAGTATTTAAATTTTCCATTCTGGAAAACAGTTTGGCATTATTTCCTACAGCTTAACATTCATATACTCCATGATTCAGCAACTTAATTCCTAGATTTACACTCATAAGAAACACTTTCGTGTGTTCATCAAGAGACAATAGGATACACATCTCAGCACGATTTACAAGAGCATGCTTATAACCTGGAAACATTGTAAACACCAGAAGTTGAGTGAAAGGATAGTGGCAAGCTCAGACAATGAAATGTTACAGTCACCAAAACAAACTGCAGCAACACTGAGGAACATGGAAGATATGTGATATACTTAACCACTGAGAGATTACAGGTTTTTTTAAAAATCACAATTCATACACATGTATGTACATACAACATGTACATACACACACACTTTTAGAGATGCATATAGATGTTACAAAACAATATAAAATAAGGACAGTGGGAGAATGAAGAAAATGGGACTGAGGGTTATGTGGTGGCCAGAGAGATGGCATGTGGGAAGGAGGACAGAGCACTCAGTTATACGTAGTTTATTACTGGCAAAGCCTTGCTTTTTGTTTTGGTTATAGAGTTTGAGGAAAATTATTAATGTGATTAAAAATAATAAAATAAAAAAGTTTAAGTCAACCTTGCATAATAAGTCAAAGATTATGTTAAACCAATTTGATGCACCAGATTAAAAAAGATATCTATACATTTTCACCTTTTGCATACGCAGAAATTATAAAACTTCAGAAGTCCTGAACAGATATATAATTTGATAGGTAAATTAAGTCCTTAACTTGACCAAAGTTGCACAGATAGGTTCATTCATAAATTCAGTTTTTATCTATTCAACTTCTACAATATGCCAGGCACTAACTCAGCAATGAACAACAGAAATAAATTCTGTTCTCAGGAAGGTTACCTTCAAGGAAGGAGGGGAGGGGTGGATGTAGAAGGGGAGGAGTTGAGAAATAAGTTTAAGAATAAATATTATTTTAAATAATTAATACAGCTATTAAGAAAAGAAAACATGGTGAGAGGCTGGAGAGGGCTGGGTAGGGGCTTGGCTGTCAGATGTCATGAATGGGAAGGGCTTCCTGAGAAGGTGATATTTTAAGAGACCAATATGAGGCAGCCACACTAAGTTGCTAGAGACAGACAACCACAGACAGAGGCCAGAGCTCCAAGTACCTCTGCCCTCTTGAGTTTGTTATAGCTCTTTATAGAAATGGGCTTCAACATCACCATAGTGACAGTGTGAAAACAAATTCACCTGGGTATCCCTGCTACTCCTATGCAGTGCTTGACAAAACTCAGTTGTTCATGTTCACTGACCCTTTGCCAGTAGCCGCCACCAGTTTGCAATATACCAAAAGCCTTTCATGATTTATTGTGACAGAAAAACATGTACCTGCTCAGCACTTTGCTAACATCGGATGACAGGCAAGGAAAAGCTCATGAGAGTTAGGCTTTTGCTTTTATTTTCAATTTTTGTTCCACTAGGCCATAATACCTAAGTAACATAATAACCTACATTTACAACAAATATTGGTTCACTTGCCAAAGACACAAATATGTGCTAGTGGCCTTTCCCAGACATACAAACACACCTGCACTTTTTCCACAAGTTAATCATGTTAGTGACATTCACGAGAAGAAAGCTTGCTTTTGCTGCTACAGGCTGGGCCATTTCACATTATATGTGAAAGAGTCTCTCAGCTGAGGAGAGGCCTCGGCTGTCCATCAGGAGAGCAGTGGTGGCTCCTCGATGAGGAACTTGGGAGCAGAAACAGTGACAATCCAAGTTACACTGATATTCCATGTGCCATACCTCTCCAGCCACCTGCCAGAGGGGAGGCATGAAACCCAGAGAAGAGCATACAGGTTAGACGCTATGGTCACTGAGGGCTTGGAAGAGTTGGGTTCTAACTGTAGGTGCTCTGGTTACCACCTCAGCAACTTGCTCAAGCCACTTAGCTCCTTTCACCTTTCTTCTCATGTAAAATAAGCAGGTTTTAGTTCATTTATCAGAAATTCATACAATTCCTACTATAAACCATTTGCTGGGTTAGGTGAAAATACAGAGCTCTTCTGTACATGCAGTAGAACAGACAAGCTAATAAACACAAGTATTTTCATGAGGAAACACCAGTGTCTAGTAGGTAAGGCTTTAGAATGATACTGACCTGCACTCAAATCTGTCCTATAACATATTAGCTGTGACTCCTTGGACAATTTATTCAAGCTCTTTAGACTTTAGTTTCTTCAACAATAAAATGAGATTACTTCTATTTTATCAGCGCAACTTGAGGATTTAAAAGTGCATAGCTGTAGTTCATTTTCACTGCTGAATTAAATTTCATTAAATAATGGGGGTTTTTTACCCATTCCCCTGTCAATAATCATTCGAGCTATC
The DNA here is from genome assembly GCF_000151845.1 of Pteropus vampyrus. Classification (NCBI taxonomy): domain Eukaryota; kingdom Metazoa; phylum Chordata; class Mammalia; order Chiroptera; family Pteropodidae; genus Pteropus; species Pteropus vampyrus. The sequence goes on along the minus strand of NW_011889023.1, from coordinate 1,322,096 downwards.
TCCACATTTTCACTATTACAGTGTTTCTAATGAACATCCTTGTACATGCGTCTTGGTATGGTTCTGTAAGAGTTTTCTAGGGCATACACCTAGGATTTAAAATGCTCAGCTATAAGCTAAGTGAATGTTCACATCTTTTCCAAATATTTCCAGTTCCTTTTACAGAATGATAAAATTTAGAAACATAATGCTGAAAAAGATTTTTAAAAAGTGCTGGAAGACTACATGCAGCGTGAATCATTTTTACAATAGAATATATGTACATATGGATTAAAACCATTTGTTTTAAAAAAGAGGAAATACAAAAAACAAAATTCAAGACAGGGTCACCTCTGGGTGGAGAAAGGCATACAGCCCAGGATGGTGCATGCAGGAGAGGCGGGGGCACTGGTGGGACTCTGCTCTCAAGTCGGCGTCGTGCTCCTTCTTGTGCTTTTAGCTGGTGTTGTATAAATTCTTTTCAAGGTATCAAATATTCTCTTAAAAAATCTTTTTAAAAGCAATTAGCATGGCCTGTGTCTGGTATGAGGTAAAGTTCCCAGTGAATAGCAGTTTTGCTATAAAATGCGATGAGAATGGACGAGTTGACAAGACACAGTGGTAGCTCAAGGTAAAGCATGACCAGCTTAGCCAGTGGGAGAGCCCTTCTCTATGGAGGTGAAGCAACCCGGCCCTTCAATATCCAGGGCTGTAAGTGACCCAGAGCTGTGGCAAATGGAGGTGCTCAGTGGGGAGGGGAAGGAAATGAGGCTGCTCAGATGCCAGAACCGCCAGACTCTGGGCTCCAAGACAGCAGGATTTCCAACACCAAGAACACTGCCTGATAACAGGTACAAAAGAAAACTCGATAGATGAAAAGAAAAGTTTGTTTATAGATGATAGTTTTAAACAATTTTCTAAACAAAGATTACTCTGGCTTAGAAGAATAGGTAAAAAAAAAAAAAAGAAAAGAAAAGAAGATGGCCAAGAGCAGAATAGGAAGCACCAATTTAAAGACTGGCAGAAAAGCTCCCAAAGGTGACTGAGAAAAAAAAATGAGGAGGCTAGGAGAGAAGTCTGAGAGACTGTTATGCATTTGCGATGTGTCAGGCACTGAGCTCGAAACTAACACACACGTATCAAACACACATATATGCACATATATACATACACCCATGTGTATGCATACTACTATAATATACATCAGCAAAAACGTACATGGATACACAAGTATATATACACATACTTTATTTTACTGAACCATTTTAAAAATAAGTTGCAGACCACCATGACTCTTACTGCCTCAATTCTTCAATATGCATCCCTAATGAATAACCACACCATTACCATCCCTAGAAAGATTAATTCAATAATATCATCTAATATAGAGTCTGTATTCAAATCTGCACAACTGTCCTAAAACAATTTCTATACTTTTATTATCCTCTATTCCCCCAATCACCGTTCAGAGATTACATTATTTCTGTCTGGTCTCTTTTGATCTAGAACTGCTCCCTCCCAACCCATCACGTTTGATTGCTTTTCATGATCATGATGTTTTAGAGTCCAGGCTGGTTGTTTTATGGAATGTTTCGCATTCTGAATATGTCTGATTGTTGGCCTGTGACTACCTTTTTGATGATATGCTGTGTACATCTAATGGAATCATATAAGAAGATACCACATGTCAAGTTATCTCATTTTTGGTAAGTTTAGTCACTCAGATATCCCTGCTGAAAATATACAATTTTTTTATTATTATAAATGATCTGGGAGTAGTGCTTCCCAAAACCTTTCACCAAATGGTTTTTCATAACCACTGAAGATTGTTGCATGAGTTGGTTATTACACTGAGGCTGCAAAATAGTGACTTTTTAATTCTATCATTCCTTCTATATTTTTTAGCTGGCATTCTTCTGTAAAGAAGAACTTCCCCCTATCTCCTTCCTCCTTTTGTTTTAAATCCATATTTTTAATATCACTATCAACTTCCTGAATTTGGTTTTTCAAAGTATTTCCATCTGTTACTGTCACTCTTGTGAATACCCAAATTGTGAAATTAGGAAGTACCTCCAGGTCAGCTCCGATGTCTTTTTTTTTCACATTTCCCAATTGATCGGAGCATTTCCTTGCTTTCTGCCCACGTGGTATCTCAACTCACCTTGTACTTTTCCCTGTACTTGATTTGAAATCAGTCACTTCTCCAGGGAAACCTGGTTCTTTATAGTAGGCAATGGCACTTAAAAACAAGATGAGCTCATCAATACTGGGCATCACTACTTCTCCACTTACAGAGGTTTTTTTTATGTTTGTTATTTAAGGATGAAAAGGGCTTGAGCAGGTTTATAACTATGGGGATGTCACAACTTCTAGACCTACAGGCTTTTACTATTTTATTAAAGACTTGTGCAGGTCTATACCCAGAAGAGAAGTAGCCTCTAGACAGAGAGAGGTATTGCAAATACAAAAGACGAAGGCAATAATGTATTGAGAAAGAGTAGAAAGAAGTTGGTATAGGCTACATTAAAAAAAAAAAGCACGGAGCAAAAACAAAACCGGTCCTGGTCCAAGCAAGTCATGAGCATGAAACTATGAAACTGCTATGCATGATACAAATGGAAAGGAGGGCTTGTTATTATCAAATGTTTTTTTATATACACAAACATTACATCTGAAACAATAATGAAGTGGCATCTAATAGCCCCCATGGAGCATAGCAAGATGTAAGATAACTTTCTTATAATATACCTGACTCATATTGAAATCCACTGGAAAAGTGAAATACAATTGACCCTTAAACAACCCCACACAGTTGAAAATCCATGAAAACCTTGTGAATCCCCAAACACGTAACTACGTTTGGCCCTTTGCATCTACGGTTGGTAAACCATGGTTGGAAATGTGAAAATACTGTTTTCCACCCACGTAAAACCCGTGGATACAAAGGGCCAACTGCATTTATTGAAAAAATCCAACATGACACATGTCAAATGGAATGGTCTAAGAAGGACACATACAATCAACAATGAGTCTCAACCTGCAGACCTAGGATTCATAAAAACGAAAGGTCTTTCATTTCAAATGAACGCTGAGCACTATCTTTAAGCAGCATAAAAATGCATCTTTCGCACTCATTTTGAAATGAATGTACTTGCTTCCTCATCACATGCTGTGTTTGATAAAATACAAATTCATTTAAGGAACTGCCCAATTTATAACTGTCACAATATACTTTATTAAAATCAAAGGTTACTGATTCCTCCAACAGGTAGAAAGTACAAAAAAATTTAGGTTTTAAAGTGTATGAGAATCACTCCCACCTCAAATACTGGATATTTATATTCTTTTCCTTTGGCTATATAAGCCTGAATCTACAACCAACATACAGGTGGTTGATATTTTGCTAAGTAGTTAAAGCTGTTGGTTTCTCAGAAATGTAAATCTTCCCCACTCCTATAGCAAAGGGACAGGCATTAATGCTATAAGCCCCAAGATATGGAGATCTAAGTACTGTGTGCTTAACTGAGAAATGCAAACACCATCTCAGTGAGGCAAAAAGAGGTCAGAGATTCATTTCCTTGCCTGGCCCCAGGGATTAGAACCATGCATTTCAAAACAATGCTGCTGAAGGACAGGCTGGAAAAAGGTCAGAAATTCAAGCAGCTCAATCTAATTTCGGACAGAGAAAAAAAATCAGTTCCCAAAATTCTGAAGGCAGGAGTTTCATAGCTTTACGCCACTCTCACCAACGGTTCAGGCTTGTGTAGATTGCTGATTAAAAGCACGAAACACACTGGACTTCACTCATACTCCTAACAGCACAGTACTATTTCTATGACTAGAAGGGAGGGACCATGAGAAGCACAGCCATCCTGTTTCTCCCCCATGCAAGTACTGCTGGACCAGATACTCCAAGGTTCGAAGGACTTGGCAAAGGATCTCCAGTGCCTCCTGCAGCCCTGCATTTCAGTGCAGAAGAACACTAGCCTAAAATAAATGTGTGGAAGCAGAGAAAATTGTGTGCAACCTGACCCAGGGGAAGTCCCAGCAGAGTGAGTCCCTGACTGAGACATCTGATTATTCTACTCTCAGCTGAGTCACTCACAGAACCCACAATGTTCCTCTGAGTCACACGCTGCCAGGCACCAGGTATTTGATTCTTACAGGAACCCTATGAGGCAGCAACCACTACCCCCTCATTTTAGAGATGTAAAAACTGAAACACAGAGGCACTTAGCAACGATCCCAGTATCATAGATATTAAGAAATTGAGCCTTATTTCTAACCAAGGTCCACTGCACCCAACACACATACTTTTACATTATGCTGCATTCTCTGCCCATTGTTCCAATAGAGCAGTAATGAAAGCTTACTTCCCATTACAAAACCTAAGCACATGAACTACTCACCGCTGATAAGTTATCCAATACACAGGTTAGGTTCATCACCAATAGGAGAGCCGACTAAATTATCTTCCTATATCAAAATGATATCAAATACATCTACCATTAAGGAGCTATTCCAGTGGTTCTCAACTTGGCAGCATTTACAAATGTCTGGAGACATTTTTGGTTATCATCAATCATGGGGTACTGCTGGTACCTAGTGGATAGAGGCCAGGGATGCAGCTAAACAATGTACAATATGCTCACCTACCAGGAACTGAAACTCAAAAAAATGTCAACAGTGCCAAGGCTGAGAAACCGTAGACTACACCACAGATCTAAGTGAAAAATCCCCACAAGACTATCCTGACAATCCAGACACAGTTCCTCATACGGAGGCTAGTGATGGGCGGCTATTTTAATGGCCCCAAAAGTTTGGCGCCTACACCACACCCACCCTCCTCCGGTAGCTCCCAGGATCCACCTGTATAACCACAAGATGTGAAGACAGATCTGAGTTCTTAGACATGCCAATCTTGCGCTTTACGCAAAGTTCTGCTAAAAATGTTTTAAGGGAAGTGGCTGGAATTCAAAGTTAGGACTAGGTTTGGGCATTATCAGTTTATTATCCATACTAACCCACTGCCCATTATCACTCACAATCTCAGCTTGGCTCTGTTTGTAGCTCAAACTCAGAGATTTTTTATCTTTGTGAATTTTAGAGTCTGCAAATAGGAGGGCCCAGGAAGCAGGCCCGGCCATCGAGACAGAGATGAGCTTATGCTCTGGTAAAAGAAGAAACTCTTAGGTGTCTGCGCTTTAGCCTAAGAAGAGCATTCAATTTCTAATGTGAGAACTAAGCGACACAGCTCCTCAATTATAGCATGTGACCATAGCATTCAACCAATTTTAAGTTAAATTAAAGTATGTTTGTTACTGACCTAAGCTCTAACTGAAGGTGAAGTCGATGGGCTACAGTGGCTAGGAGTTAGGAAGCTCAAGTGAGACACAATCAAGCATTCATGTCTACTATAAGAGGAAACAGACTGAAGGTGAGAAGCAGCAACTAGCAGAGGCCTCACACACCAGAGGCCCCAGGGAACCCGTGTATATGGCATCCAAACCACATGCGACAGGTCTGGGTTTCCCCCAGCCATCAGTGTCCCCCACTTACTGAATAATGTCACTTGTTTTTATCACCATTATGAACAGCCCAATTCTTTACCTCTGCTTGGACATATAAGTGCAGGAGATAGAAAGCTGAATCAAAATCAAAACTCAGAAACACATTCATTTTTATACTTTTAGAAAATAGAAAATAAAATGGAGGTTCTCTGTGGTGTGGCACCTGGAGGCTCACTGGATATACTGAAGGAATCCACATCATGTAGACCCTTAAAACCTTGATGAAAAACAGGACATACACACTCACCAACTCACCACATGTATGTGTCTTCCCTCATAAAATAATGGCTAAGTGTTTCCTAAAGATGAAACTCCAGAAGAATGCTGAAGATGCATTTTTCATGTACATTTTACAAGCTCATGCTCACAAACAGGCACAAAACATGCTGCCCCACACTCCCTCAAGAGTAGGGGAATACTAGCTTGCAGTGGAACAGACCTAAGTTTGAATACCATCTGCCACATGTTAGCTGTCCAATTTGCTTCTGATGAGCTACTTAGCTGCTGCTGTAAGCATCAGTTTCCTCACTTGCAAAATGGTGAGAATAGTAACTCACTGGAAAAGTTCTATCACGTTATCCAAGAGTTTGGGCAATCCACGTCCCCACCATTGTGCTGTCATCTCAGGTGTCCTGGTGCATACACCTGGGAGCTCTCTCAGACCAAAACTCTCTTCCTCCCTCCTTTGCCTCACTAAAGTCAAATCATTTCTCGACATTTACTGTCGCATCATCCAAAACGGTTGCCTTAATACCACCATTCCTGAAGCTGCTGGAAGCTGGGTGCTTGTTCTGTTCCTGTGCTGCCTCCTTCAATGATAGCCCCTTGTTGCACCTAGAAGTACCACTTTGTTCAGCCTCCTACCTAGACTGGGACCTTCCTGAGAGTTCTCTGTGGCAGATATATTTCCATAGTGCCTGGCAACCATGTTGCAATAGATTTAGTGAGCAAATGAACAAAAGGTCTTGGCAAAGGAAGAAAGATGGGGGATATGCAGAAGCCAAAGGCTACAATGTACATTAAGAAAGGAAGAGTTCAACAAAGGGAAATCAATACCATCAAGTACTGCAGAGATATCAGGAAAAAGAACAACTGAGAAAACAATAAATTTAGAAATGAGCTCCCCGGTAGCCTATGAGAAGTGTGCTGAGTGTCAAACATTGAATGTTCAGGGCAATGAAGGAAGATAAGAGGGGCCATTCTTTCAGGTAAAGGAGAAAGTGAGATTCCCACTCACTGAGCCTAGAGAGTGCATAAGCCAGAAAGAGGCCATGAGGAGAGCAGAAAAGGAGTTAGATAGCCATGGTGAGAATCTAATAGGGAGCCAAGAAGAAAATGGGTTTCTGAGAAGCAAGGTGGATGGTCAATTACAGAGAAAAAATAGTAACTTCTATGAAATAAACTGACATGCCTATAATGAATTCCTCTTGAACAGACAGGAGGACTTTTACCTAGAAGGAGAGAACATTGTTAACCCACCGATAAGGAATCACCACATTGGGAAAGAGAGGTAGGACCAAGAACTGGGAAGCAAGAAATTCTAAAACATCCACATGACCTTGGAATAAGAAAGGCCAGGAGTTTGATGACAAACTTAGAATTAATAAGATTGAAGAGTATAATTTTTTAAAGATAAAAGGTAAGATACTTAATAACGTAAAATATGACCACAAGAATAAATAAGCAGCCCATACATAAATCCTCTTTCTATTCCACCCATTTTAACTATTCTGGAAACCATCCAGGATATCACATATTGCCCCCTTTTCGAAAAAAAAAAAAAAAAGGTACACATTAGGACAAGGGAGCTAAGACGAGCAATGATAAGAAAATTGCTTTATTAAGTTTAGAAATGTACACAATGATTACACAAATACATACTATTTTCTACTGATATTAGAATCATCTAGAGAACAAATTTTTTTTTCATATGACAACCTCTGGGGCACCTAGTATTACTGCTTTTGATGTTTGGACTGGAAGGGGGAGGAGAAAATATCAGACTGTCACTACATAAGAACTGAACACAGAACAGGAAGGAGACTGCTCATCACAGGTGGGTGCTGATAAAAGCATGACCACCCCACAGGTGGGTGCTGATAAAAGCATGACCACCCCACAGTTCCTCTGTCCTCTCCAGGAATAAGCACTGCGTGAAGTCAGAATCTATCATTCCTCACCCGGACATGTTGTGTCACCTGGGTCACATACAACGTTGCTACACAGAGAACTTAATCCCTTCATTTTGTCTCTAAAGAGAACTTCATGACGTTTAGGAATATTCTAGGCAAATAAAAGATTTCATTATCACTTGTTCTCAAGTAAATTTCTATAAAATATATACTTACATTTCCAGGAGATCACAAGGATACAATTATGGTGATGAAATCTGTAATGAATAAACTAAGAAAGATCCTAAATTTCAAGGCTACCTATAATGTAACATTTTTCTATCTGAAGTCCCAACTACAGCAAAGAAAAAACAAGTTTTTTTACCATCCTCACCCAATATTTATTAAATATCCTCTGTGTACAAGGTCTGAAGTAAAACCTATTACTCAAAAGAGTGTCACTGGGCCAGCAGCATCAATGTCATGCACCACTACAGACCTACTGAATACAAGTCTTCATTTTACCAAGGTCCCCAAGTGATGTGTGTGCACATGAAAGTATTAGAAGAGTTGGTTTAATGAATTAAAAGAGGTGACAACCTAGACCAAGGCAAAATCAAATCCAACCACCATTCTGCCAAACATAGCCTCTTCCTATCAGACAATATAGCTGCTATAGGTGTTACTGCTGCACACATCTGTCTCATCGGATCAGCAGTCATCAACCAGGGGTGATTTGGCCTCTTGGAGGACATCTGGCAATGTTTGGAGACATTCTGTCACAACTTCTATCTAGCAGATAAAAGCCAGGGATGCTGCTAAACATCCTGCAACGCAAAGGGCAGTCCTCCACAATTATCTGGTCCAAAATGTCAGTAGTACGAAGGTTTAAAAAAAAATCCTGCCTATGATTTCTTGCCTAAAATAAAAAATCACCAAAAAAATTTTTTAAGGTGATTGAGAAAACCCTCTAGTATTATCACAAGCTTTGACTGTTTTATCAAAATATTATGAAGGAATAATTTCCCTTCTTCAGAGAAAGTAGAATTAGGGCACACAATCAGAATGGTGGGAGGTGGTCCACATAAAAGAGAAAAATGGGTCACTGTGTATAATGACTCAGAAGATGAGTGATGAACTCAGCATGTTTTTATTAAGATGAATGTATTTCTGGGGTGAGTAGTGCTTTGTACAACCCTGTATCAACTAAATTCTGCTCAAAGAGAGAGCCCCAAGGTCATATTTGATAATCTACAACTTGAAAACACTTAATGCGGCACAATCCTGAGACCTCACATTATACTAAAAGACAAGTGCGCTCACTATCTAGATCAGAATGCATCTTTGATATTGATATTCTAGCTGGGCAAAAAAATTGAGAGAAGCCAATCATATGCTCCTATTACACATTAATAGCTGCCTTTTGGGCTCATAAATCCCACTCTACCATGTTCTTTAATTATGTTACCAAAGACCCAAAGTGATAGTATTATAGAAACTAACACGTTTCACATCATTCTCCTTCACCTGAATTTAGGGAGCAAGAAAGAGCTCCACCTAAGAGAAACTAAAGATATATACTGTTTAAAAATAAAAAATAAAAAAAAAAACTTTTAAAAAGTTTTGCCACATATAGAAATCTTTAGGCAACATTGTTCGCGTTCCTGAAGCCTCCAGGTTAACATAATGCCCACTTTCACTACAGACATTCAGAGATTATCTCAGAAGTAACTGTGGTGAGCAGGGCTGGCTACACCTCCAAAAACTGGCTTGCCTGCTTTTTTGACTGATCATCTTCCAAAGGTCCTTTTCTTTTCATTCCGCCCTGCCCACCCTTTGGCCTGTCTTTCATCTTTAATGGGCTGAGGCAAGCTGCTTAGAAATAGTAAATCAAATTAGAGCTTGGGCAGGGAAGGGAGAGTTGCTAGGCCACACCAAGATGTTTCTTTCTGATTCATTGATTCTTATTTATTTTTATGTTATTGTATAAAATGAGCATTTCCTTCATTTGTGAAATGGTTTTAAGTTTCGGCAGGACCTATTATCAGGACATTGAATCATCTCTATACTAAAGATAAGGAGAGAAGACTGGGTAGATGTTTCAAGGTCAAAGTGATACATGTCTCTTTTATAATCTTGTCCTGGTTTTAATCCAACACATATTCCTATCTTTTGGTCTCAATATATGAAATTGGCCTCACTTGCTGTAGATTCCTTAAGAGAGCTTCTTTTACACGTTATCTCTCAATCTGTCAGTGTAGAAAAGGCTGCCATGCTCTGAGATACCAAGACCAAGTAAAATATGTTCCTAAAACAGGAGTCCCCAAACCCCGGGGTCAGGAACTAGGCCTCACAGCAGGAGGTGAGCGAGTGAAGCTTCATCTGTATTTGCAGCTGCTCCGCAGTACTAGCATCACTGCCTCAGCTCCACTTCACATCATCAGGCATTAAATTCTCATAGGAGCACCGGTCCCTGGTACCAAAAAAGGCTGGGAACCACTGACCTAAAGGACACAATGCTCTACCATCAACACCACTGCTAATGAAAAAAATATATATCTAAGAGCTAGAAAATTACTACCAAAATTAAAATTTCTTGGATTTACCTTTAGCTCGTTACTCATGTACAGTGCCCTTTACTTTGCCTCTGCTGTATCCAACCAGACAGCAGCATAAGCAGCAGTGATACCCTGCTCCTTCCCCGAACCCGCATGTCTCAAGCTTTTCCATCCTAAAAAGGAGACTGTTACCTGCAATTGCTTAAAAATGGGCCAAAATAGCAAGATGTCTGGGGAAAAACACCCAAGCAAGCAAGCCTTGAGTAATCACTCCATTTCAGAAGGTACATCTGCTCTAGACGTTTATCTAGATGTTAAACGTCTAGGGGATCAGTCATCCCCTTCCATCAACCTCAAAGTGAGAAGAGGACCAGGCAAAGATGTGCATCACAATGGCATATATGCTCAGACTCTGAACACTTTGAAGAATCTGAGAACACAGTTCTGGACCCATGGCATCAGGATACATGCAGACATACTGCAGCTAAAAAGTATATGTCACAAGACTGAGAAAATGTCTTTATACAGATTTCTGTAAGGAAAAGAATTATGGCTCTCACTAAATTATATCCTGGAAATTCTTCGCTATGTCTACATAAAGTGGCTTGTATAATGTTTCAATAAGGAAAGGAATTTGGATGTCAAACTTTTCTGGAAATTATTTACTATTTCACCATATAATTATGTATTATATAGTTAATATTTCTCTCTACTTCAAAATGTATTAACATCTACATTTTAAAATATTTAACATTTTAAACTCCAGTGAATCCAACAATTACTGAGTGCCTATCATTAGCACTACACCACAATGACGGAGGGGGCTGTGTTCCGAGCACCGGGACCCACGGAAGCACACAGCAGGATGCATTCTCTCAAGCTCTAGACTAAGCTGCATCTGACCATCAGGGAACAAGATAATTATCTACTAGACACACAAACTCTTTGCCACAGTTAAAATAGACAGTTAAAAATAGAAAATGTGGCCCTGTTGCTTACCATCTAGAGTATGAAACAGGCCACTAAAAACCTACAAAGCAGCAAATGACATAAACCCGGATGATCAGACCAAGAATGCGGGGGGTAAGATTTCCTTCCAAAAGTCCAGGGTTTGGCAAAGTCAAGTGGATAGAAATAGTTCTAGTTTTGCTATATGGCATTCATGAAGGAAGAGTACACAGAAGCAAGATATACTTGTGTGGAAAGTAGCACACAAAGTTTGCATGTATGATTTTTTTTATTTAGAATGTGATTATTTCATATCCCATGTTTCCAAATTCCACTTTCTCATACTACCTTAATTTTACCAACTCCATTATGTATAAAGCACCATACTTGGCACAGAAATACAAAGATGAACAAGATACATTCTCTGACCTGAAGAAACCCATAGTGTTTCACACTCTTTCCCATGAACCCCGACTAGACGTAAATTTCTTAAGAACAGGGCTTCATGTCTTATATCCCCAGAATCTACATTAATTTATTTCACAAATATTTTAACTAACATCCTAAATAAATGCTAGAAATATAGTGGTTAAAAAAATGACATGGCCTCACTCCTCCGAAGGAGCTTACAGTAGTGCGAGAAACAAAAAACAAACAGCCAGAAAGATGAGTATTACAATAGGAGAGAGGCACAGAATCATGAGTACACACAGATGGAACCCCGCACTCAATGCACCCCTATCAAAGCTTGTCAGAAAAAAAGTCTCCTAAGGAAAGTGACACCCAAGCTGAGGCCTCAAGGATGAAGGGAAGTTAGCCAGGCAAAAAGGTGGCAAAAGGTTTTTTCCACACAAATGAAAGTTTGTGCAATGGTCCAGAGTGAGAGAAATCATGGAACCTGTAAGGAGTCAAAAGGGTTCAGGACAGAAGGAACTCACTGCCAAAGGTGGAGGAAGCAGGGATCAGGTCAAGAAGGGAGCCTGGGGCTACTCTAAGGGCAAGGACCTACCACTGAAGGGTTTTCAGCAGGATGTTGTTATTATATATAAGATGGGGAGTAAACATTTGCTTTACGAAATGATCTTTCAAAGAAGTCTAATCTTCCCTGTGCCCTAAATCAGTATGTCTGACATCAGTGAACCCCATACGAGATTCCCGAACAAAAGAAAGTTCTGAAAAATGCCTAGAATAGCGTCACCCAATTAAAATATGATGCAAGCCACGTATGTAAATTTACATTTTCTAGTAGCTACAGTCTTAAAAAATAAAATTAAGATGAATAAAACATTTTGCTTAATATTTCTAAAATATTATTTCAACATGTAATCAATATTAAAAATATTAAGGTATTTATTTCACACTTTTTTTGTACTAAATTGGTGAAATTCGGTGTGCATTTTACACTCACTTCACATCTCAATCTGGACTGGCCATAGTTCAAGTGCTCTACAGCCACATATGGCTAGTAGTAGCTATCACATTGAACAGTACGGATTCAGAATGCACTTTTGGAAGCATTTCTTGGAATCGTTAAGATACTTTTATCATTTTTGTTTGTTTTCTAATTTATAAAAATAAAGCAAATCAGTTTTTCACTGTGAAAAATACACAGAAAAGCTCAATTTTGAAAGGTACCCATAACCCTATACCTAAAATACCACTTTTGGATATGTATGCTTGTAAGACATTGTTCTACATCAAAAATATATGTAGGGTAGGCTTTCTAAAGAGTGAGGCCTGTATCGCTCGCTCTTAAACCTATTAAACAAATTTCCAAATAAAATGAAACAGATTCTCTGTTTTCACAGTTTTATTACCTTTTGAGACTATATTTAAATGAGTATATCCTAGAATTTTGGAGTTTTATAGGGAACCATTGGGAGAAGGGCAGGGAGGAAGGGGTGCATAACAGATACGAAAAACTTCATTTCAAGAACGTGGAGGGTTTGACTATACTCGTTTCCCTTTGCTTTATTACTTGGCAAACAGCTTGGAGTCTGTAAGTGACTATTTCACATCGCTTTCCAGGCCTCACCTTCAGAAGTCACAGAATGAATTCCACCACCACACAGCCTCCAGAGCAGTCCTGCCCCCGGAACACCCTCATCACTCAGCAACTCGTTCCTGTGCTGTACTTCATGGTCTTCATCGCAGGGATCCTGCTCAATGGCGTGTCGGGATGGGTATTCTATTATGTGCCCAGCTCCAAGAGCTTCATCGTCTATCTCAAGAACATCGTTGTTGCTGACTTTCTGATGAGCCTGACTTTCCCTTTCAAGATTCTCAGTGATTCGGGCCTGGGGCCTTGGCAGCTGAACGTGTTTGTGTGCAGGGTCTCAGCCGTGCTCTTCTACATCAACATGTACGTCAGCATTGTCTTCTTTGGGCTCATCAGCTTTGACAGGTATTACAAAATTGTAAAGCCTTTTCTGACTTCTTGCATCCAGTCAGTGAATTACAGCAAACTCCTGTCAGTGATGGTGTGGATGCTGATGCTTGTTCTCGCCGTTCCCAATAGCATCCTGACCAACCGGAGCGTGAAGGAGGTCATGCACATAAAATGTGTGGAGCTTAAAAATGAACTAGGACTAAAGTGGCACAAAGCATCAAACTACATCTTTGTGAGCATCTTCTGGATTATATTTCTTTTGTTAATCATTTTCTATACTGCTATCACGAGGAAAATCTTTAAGTCCCACCTTAAGTCCAGAAAGAATTCCATTTCGGTCAAGAGGAAATCCAGCCGCAATATATTCAGCATCATGCTCGTATTTTTTGTCTGTTTTGTACCTTACCACATTGCCAGAATCCCCTACACGCAGAGCCAAATGGGAGGACATTACAGCTGCCAGTCAAAAGAAGTCTTGCACTATGTGAAAGAATTCACTCTGCTGCTGTCAGCTGCAAACGTGTGCCTGGACCCCATTATTTATTTCTTTCTATGCCAGCCATTTAGAGAAATCTTATGTAAGAAATTGCACATCCCATTAAAAGCTCAGCATGACTCAGAAACTTCCAAAGCCAAGAGGGGAAATACAATGCATGAAAGCACAGATACTCTGTAATTGCTCACCTTTCAAATAAAGTCTGTGTATGCATATTGTAATCTTCAATTACATGATAAGAGGAATGAATGTGCAACATATCCATAATAATAGGTGTCATCCCTGAGCATTACTATCCAATTTAGTACAACAGTATAACTTTCCATGTTTTCTTGTAATATCAATGAAAATAATCATACATACATTTTTTAATCATATCAAAATAGGTTTACATTTATAATCATTAATTCGGTGAATCAATGTAGAACGTTAAATAGCAAATAAGAAAATAGGAAGCAATCAAGACTATTCACATGGGTGCTTTCCCCTCTAAACACAAGAATTAAGTTATTAAGTTATATAAATTTTTTCACAAATTCATTAGAGATCAACTTAAAAGTAGACATAGTTTAATAAAGGACTAGAGGCCTGTTTGTAGTGAAAGAGTCAAGTTTTCTCTGATTTGAAGGAGGAGGAAAAGTAGACATCCAGAATCACTTAAGAAATCCCTTACTGATTTATCTCATGGCATTTCAAAGGAAAGCAGATATAAATTACGTACTTTGCAATAAAAAAAAATGTAATTATTTTCTAATAGCATTTTGAGGATAATATAAAATACATTTTAAATATGTTCTCTACAAAAACTTTTTAAGCCACTTAATGAGCCTGGAGTTCTGGTGTTAGAATATTTTTAAGTGGATTCTACTAAGGGAAGCTAGATATTGGCATGTGTTGCCAGCAACTTCCCCTGTTCAGTGGTATAGACAAAAAAAAAAAAAAAAAAAATAGAATGAGTGGGAAAAAGACACACATGCACGAACGCGCTCGCTCATTCTCTGGATGGCACCATATATTATTCTCTAGAGGCAGAGGGAAGCAGTTTTCTTAGAAAACTGGACTTGTTAAAAAGAAAACCTAAAATTTATAATAATGAGTGACAAGTTATACATAAAATGAAAATTTACACATTTTCTGAAAAACAAATGAATTAACATGTGGATATGGAATGTGGTTGCTGACGTGTGAGTTATCAAAACTAAATTCTTTCTCTGCTATTAACTTGATCGAAGACATCTGGTCATGTTCTTTACAAACATTTTTGTAAGCATGTTTATATATATTTCAATAGTTACTGTATGTGTACTAATAAAGAAGTTATTTTTAATTGTGTCAATTTTTCTTAATAATCAAGATATGAAAAAACATTACCAGATTTCCTCAGTAAAGACATAGATGGTTTCTTTAATACACTCAATTATGCATGCCAATAAGAAGTATGTTACATAAAGAATTCAAAAATTCTACTTGCTACTGACTTTTCAAAGAAAGTATTGCATATGCTCTAGGAACGCATCAGAGTTTAGGCAACTCTCAGAAAACACACCTTAAAATGAGGAAGAGATGAGGTTTTTACACTCTGTGTCTACTTTCTACCCTTGTAAAAGCTCCCTGTCCCCAACTCTAGGTTAAATATCCTCTCTCAAAAAAAATAAAATCACCAAACTACAACAAATGTACTTGGTAAAACTAAGCTTGCTGTATTTGTTTGGCTAAATGTTTGCAAAACAAACTGACTGTGTTTATTCTTCACAATTTCCACTGGCCAGCACAAATTAGTAAATACTGGTGTTTTAAACGCCCCCTACTGGGCCATGGGAGATAATAAAAGTATAAAAGAGAAGGTAAGTAGTACCAAGTAATGCCTTTGTTACCACTGTGTTAAAGCGGATCAGTAACATGAAAGGCAAGATTTCTCAGGAAACAACATGAAATGCAGATAAGGGTATTGTAAAACAAGAGCTGAGTAACAGTTGCTACATTTTAGGACTTTCAGTTCCAGGGCTACAACAAAAAATAAAGTGGTAGCGCACTGGCAACAATGGATTAATTCAGAGACTTCACGGAGACCACCAGCACTAGTGCTAGTAGGCAACAAGAAATATTTTCCTGGTCCTTCTGTAGACAAAGCCGTAGGGCACATCCTCAAGTGCTCAGGCTGCCCTGTGCAGCTTATAAACTTGGGTGCTGTGGTGGCAAGGAAGGCAATATAAATGAGACTGCAAGAAAATGGAAAACATGGAATGCCGATGATGACAGGGAGCAGAGAGCTCAAGCCTCACCAAGAGAGGCCAACAGGCCTTTAGCTCCAGTCAATTGTTTCCCCATGTTTTCAAGGAGTATAAAATTACAAAATTGTAAAATGCTGGAGCAGCAATGCAAAGAAAACACATCTGTGGATAGAATATGATATACCAACAGCTGCTCTGCAACATCTAGAATACAGAACTCTAATAGACAAGGTATTCATAAGTGGCTCTTGAGTAAGACTTAAATGTCCCTTTAACAGGAATCCTTACGTTTTCTTTAAACTGAGCTTCCGTGTTGATGCATAATTGATTCAACTACATATATTTACTATGTATGACATTTGAGAAAAGAAGAATCCAGAAAAAATGACAACCATATAAAAATATTATACATGAAATCTACCCACAGAGATGTCAGAATCTTGCAATTGTCTTTTACAAAATGTTATCAGCAGCAGTGCTCATTTGTTGGCTATCTCCTCAGCTTCCGTATTCTTTTTTTTTTTTTTTTTTCTCAGCAATAAAAGCAAAAGTTTTTCTTTGGAAAATTCATTTCCCTGGCTACAGAGGTGGTACAAACCCAGCCCTGATTCTAACAACCGAGGACCTTCATTTAGCCCTCAACTAAAGCCATACCTACAACTTTGGACATTCCAGTCTGTCAGCGAATACATCTCTTTTATTGTATAAGCTTGATTTTAATTGTATTTCTTTGTCACCTACAAATGAGAAAGTCTTGATACATTGGCTTCAGCTAACAAAGTAATCTAGAAACCCTAAGAAACACCCTTACACCAAGCTCTGCTCCTATCTGATGGAGTGAAGTATGTACCATGGGTTCTGTAGTCTCTCCTTAATTCTACTGATGCCACTTATATCATTTAAATGACTCTGGAGAAAAGGAGAAAGAAAGTATCTTTATTAATATAGAAAATACCTATATTAACACTAAGAGATAATAGCATAAAAATTACTAACAAAACAGATCGTTCCCCACCTCTCTCCCCGCCCCCAGAAAATGACATAGGATTTCCTTTGGGTAAACAGCACTGTGAGGGATTTGTGTGTTTGGGGTGGGAGAGAACTGGTACTGTGAGGTCTTCAACAGAAGAAGCCACTACTTCCTTTGGTCACCTATTCTCTGCAAGTAACCACGGCCAAGCAAGTTATCATTTCATGACAGGACACTCCCCAAAAAGAACTGCTTTAACAAAATGTAGCTTTCCTTTCCTATCTGCCATTTTAAAAAATATTTTAACCATTTCATAGCACTGCATGTAAAAAAATGATTAAATGTTGTATTACTTTAAATACAAAATAAATAAATATATTTTTACGCCTTACTTATAAACTAGCTACAGAGAAGGAACAAATAATCCCATGAAATAAGGTACTCTCCTAAGCAGTTTCAGGGTTGATAGGGTACAAGACCAGTTACTCCACTCCTGCCTCCCCAAACTTCACCAGAAGTGGGGGGAAAAGCAGAGAAGCACTGTTATAAAAATGGGCACATTTCAAAGACAACGAAATACCTGAAAAGTACCATATTGATAAAGTTTATGAGACTACTTGTTACCTTTTGATGGCTCTCATCATATAATTCTATGTCTTCTCTCATGGTCAGAATGAAGACCTCCTCCTCAACCCACCTCATCCCACTTCTAAAACATTATCTTCAGTGCTCTGGGGACCTGCAGTGCAGCACTTTGGACTGGGGGCATCTTGTCGTTCTACTCACAGCTCGAGGTGGCCTCAGCTCCAACTCCCGTGATATCAGTATGTCAGGGGAAGGACGGAGCTACATACTACTCCCCGCCCCCAAATCAAATCCCAGTCCTTAATGAACTGCTCAACCTCCCCCAAGGTGCATGACAAGGTCCTAAGGACTTACTTTCCAATCATTCCATCTCCTGACATAAATGGACATGAAGATGGCACTTATGATCTCCATACAATACTTCATATTACTTAAAATATTTCTTATAATCCTTTTTCAAAGCTAAAATATTTTCTATATATAACATGCAGCTTCTTTCAAGCTGTTAATTATTTACATTCTATTTTAAACCATTACCTTTCTGAAAGAATACTAGCTCTCTCTGATATCTTACTAACTGAAATGAAGAGTTAATCCTCATTTTGTTTGTAAAATAAAAGCCAGTTTCAACTCCATATCATGACCAAGTGTATTTTCTTATCTGCTTGATATTATGAAAGCAATTAGGTGAATAAGAAGCTATATTTTGATAGGAAAGCCAGTGTTTCAATCAATGTTACTCAAAAGAGCTCCTTAAGGTGTTTACAAAGTTACAGAATGTCTAGGTTATGACTGATACGGCACTGAGGAATATTTAATATCTAAATAAAAAATAAAATAAAAAGCAATCTGTGCACTATAAAATAATGAGATAGCGCTAACAACACAGTAAGCTAATAAACCAAAGTCACCTTTCTACCTGCCAAACCTGATTCTCTCCTCAGACTTGACTTCTCCTCCCACTATTGAAACAATGGTTAGCTGCCCTCCCAGCCCACAGCACAGCACAGTGATTTCACTTCTGCAGTGGTTCCCAACCACCCATCTCTTCCCATCTAATTCAGATCCTCATGGCCTCTCACCTAAAACAACCACAACCATCCCCTAACTGGTGTCTCGTCTTCTACTTTCTCCCTAACCCAACACATTCTAACACAAGTGTACCTAGCTGCTGAACTGGCAGCTCCTGTCACATAACTTTCCTGAGATCTCCCCTATACTTACTTATTAAAGCATTCAAGATTGACCAGATCGATCCAAGAGTGGTCTCATCCTTGTCCTGAAACAGATACTACTCAGATACTCCAAGTACCCAGACTGCCCGGGAGTGCCCAAACACACTCCCCACATCCCAATTCTCTGTGTCACCCCCAAGCATGACTCCATTTTCCCACTTCTCAGAAGCATCTCTTCATCTCGCCTCAGTCAGAAGGACTGCGCCTCCTGATTTCACAGGTTCTAAGAGCTAGTCGTAAATGTGTATCATTGCAGGTTCTGCATATTCCTTGTCACTCCTTCTACACTGTAACCTTCTAAAAGTAACAAAAATATTATCTAAGATGGGAGCTAAGGAGGCAGTTTGAAGTCAATAAATATTTGTTGTTAGAATTTTTCTTAACTACATCAAAAAACAAAGAGTCACATGGCAAGAGAAAGGGAGAATTTCTCCAAAGAACCATCTCCTGTAAACTAACAACAGAGTTTGTAAAATGTGTTACTCATAACTTCATTAAAAATGGACCATAACGACTCAAGTGGAAAAGGAAAAAAAAAAATGAACTCAGTGACTAAAAACAAACAAGATAACCTTTAAAAGTTCTTTTTTAGGGATTTCCCCCCCCCTTATTATTTTATAATCATGGGTCAAATAGCACAGTAACAGCTCCCAACTGAAAGGTAAAATGGACTGTATGTTGATCTGATAATACTGTAGTCAATAAAAAGTCAGAAAACCAAAAGGATGGGCAAAGAGAATGTAGAATAGGCAAGAAATGATAGAAGATGCTCAGTAATTTTCACAACCAACTTCATATTCCCAAAACGTGCAAAACACGTTTGCCTTCAAAACATTTCCAAATTTTTATTCTATTTCATAAAAAAGGGAAAACTGAGGCAGAGCTTAAGTAACAGAAAAGGCAACATCACATAGAAGCTCTCTATATGTACATGTCTAATCACATCCATCAATTATTAGAGTTGAAGCTACTAAACTCAGCCAAAGTCAGGAAAAAAGTTTTTGGACTAATCCAGCTGGGAAAGGGGATTGTGTGCTTTAAAAAAAAACTTTCAAAATACAAACCAAAAGTACAATGGCTCCAGGGAGAAGGCTGACCTGGAGACACACAAGCTGCTGAAGGCATGTTTTGATCATTGGCATTTGGTAACCAAGGAACAGCCCTCTGACTGAAAATTATAAAAAGCTTCAGGATGCAAACTGGTTTGAGCTGAGAGCATCCTAAATGGCAAACTCCTTGAGAAAAGTGGGAACAATGGTATACTGTTCCACTACTCAGTGGCACTCAAATTCCAATTGTAGCAAACACTAAGTAGGGGAGCAGGGGAAGCCTGGACTGATGTGCTGGTCTCCTCTGTAAATGCTGTTTCTGTCCAAAACTTATACTTGAAGAAGCATAACTAGGTTCAGGGACACGGAAGTCTAACTGTGAACTGTGGGCAAGGCCAGAGTCTCCTACATCTCACAGCTCTTCTCAGGCCTAGGTCCAGCTGTGGCAGTGGCTTCCTAACCCAACATTCATTTTCTCTTCTTCACTAGTTCCAAAAGGCTACCGTATTATGTTTAAAAAACAAATTTTAATAATGTTAAACATTAAAAATGATACTTATACTGAACCAGTCGTTTGGTATTTGCAGCCAATAAAATCAAATGCATGATTTGTGTGGACAGGGGAGTGGGCTACAAAAAGATTCTCTTTTTCAATTCATGGAGCAATTTGGCTTCAATTTTTATTTTAAACATACAAAATACCCATTAAAGTAACTAATACATCATTTCTTAAATAAAAAGTATTGCCATGGCCAAGGTAAGGGAAAAATAACTTCACCTCACTTCTTCTCATTTGGGTTTCTGAAATAGTGGGTTAGTGATGGTGTGTAATTTCCTAGAACGCTAACAAAATACTATCTGAAAAACACCTGTCCTTAATGAAACAGACAGAAAGAAGTGACTTATGGAAATTAAAATGGAACATGTGTTAAAAACAAAAACAAAAACAGGGACAATAGTCAAAAAGAGCCAATTTCCACTGTGAATAAACTTCCACAAAATGCCAGGTTGCGTCAAGCTTATTCTCAAAAGGAAGAACATGGTTCAGTTTCACTATTAAAAGAGTGGTTTCTCACTATTCCAAAAAGGAAATGGAACACTGAGAACTAGGACACCTTAGCCCTTTTATATTTGGCAGTCCAGACACAAAAACTGTAGCCTTAGTGGATTTTTAAGAACAGCTGAATGTACTTAATTCTGTCTATATCCCCAAAGTGAACAAGGAAGTAAACATATAAATAAGCTAACTAAAAAAGAAGAAAAGAAACTTTACCAAAAACCTCTTATTCCATTCACACCATATTAAAATCATTCACCACTCAGCTGAACTCGCCATTCATTCACCAACTCCATCTTGCCAAATTCTTGCCATCTTACCCTCTCCATCTCCTGTTGAACATAAACCCTGATCATAACTGCTCACTTACTTGTCTGTTTGCAAGCATGTCTCTTCTGAAGTGTTTTGTTTTCAGAAAAGTGTGTTTATCCAACAACGATGCACACAAACCTTAAAAGACGGATCATTTCCTAGCACTATCATGATGAAAGTTAACACTAGTTCTTAACCAAAAAATTAAATAGAAAGTTTGAGAAAGATTTGAGTTTTTTCCTCTAATTTGTAAGTGAATATATATAAAAGCTCTTCTTTTGAAAATAATAATTACATGAATTTGAAAGAAGAGCAGAATATCTGAAATAAATGGCCACTATTATCCTTATACTTTTTTCCTCCCCAAAAGTTCCCTTAGACTCTCCCTAAATTCTCTCTATCTTATCATTTCTCATTTAGTCTTTTGAGAGATTTTTCTTACCAAAAGGGATTCAATTTTAGTTTCTGGAGAGGTTTCTTCTGATGTTTTCTTATTATCTGGAAAACTGAGAAAGAATTATTAGAAGAAAAAGGGATAAAACCAAAGCACTTACCAGGCCAATGAAGCAATAAAAGAAACAAGGCCCTAACTGACCAGGCAATAATAGTTTTGCAATTATAAATCAATTTTGCACCAGCAGACTTAGAACTCCCTAAAATAAGCTTGAAACATGAGCTCATGTTCTTTTTCATAAAAGCTACCCTTCACAAGAAAAGATAACGTAATAAAGCCAACTGATGATGTGGATGACAGAGTGACTTTTCTGTTAGTCCCTCACCATGCTGGGCTCCATTCAAACGTTCGGTAAACATCAGCTCACCCACAGGCAGAATGAACATTTACCCAAACAATTGAAATGCATACTGGAGGGTTCCTTTACATACAGTCTAATAATTACTAAATACCATCTCAATTTATTAAGCTGTTTGGGACAAACTGACAAGTACTTATTTTAGGTGTACCTTCATAACTTAGAAAAAGAGTTCCAATATATTCCAATATGTTCTTGAATGAAAAAAGTACAAACCATAAAACAGTACGTACAATAACATTAAGTGGGCGTACATACACAGAAGTTTTTAAATGAATGTGCCGAAAACATTAACAATAATTATCTTTCTGCATTTACCTCTTCTATTCCCAATTTTCTACAATGAACAAAAAAGAATACAGATAAATAAAACATAGTACTTTACTAGGCTATGTTAAATCACATCTTTGTTTACTACTAGATGTCTCCGGCAGGATCCAAATTTTGCTTGAACACTGAATAACTTTAACTCATAACCCCTTTCAAGGAACAAAAAATCGACCTTCTTTAAAATCACCATGATGCAAAACACATCTTGGGTGCTTTAAAAAAATAGCTAGGTACTGTAATGGACAAATAAAAATCGTTTCTCTAACATTAGAATAGACAGATCTAAATTGCTTAAGAAAACATATACAAAATTAAAAAGAACTTCTTTAGGAGATTTTCATGAGTTAAACTATTTGCAAACCACAGTTTCACCTACGTCAATACACAACATTTTAAAACCACACAAAAGGAAAGGAAATTTTTAGCACAGCCAGCAGTCTTGCAACAGGATTCTACTGGTACTACTGCAGCTAGAGCAACAGCTCGCACGCTTCTCTGAAGACTTGAGAGAGAGGCCCCCTGAGGCTCAGAGAATATAACCCCAGGTATGTCTTTTTAAATACTTAATATATTCAAATATCTTTCCATGGAAGGGAAATCTATGATTCTCAGTGTTTAAATCATATAAGCTGAAAATGCCAACATGTAATAAGGTTGCTGCATGAGGACACCAATTACTAAACTTCCATAAAAAAATCTAATGAGTTTATTTTCTAAGCAACGGGCGCTGGATACAAAGGAGACACTTGAAATCTTTTCTTGATTTTGCTGGAGCACTTCTGGGTACCTCAAATTCCACAGGCTAATAGGGGGTTGACAAAATATTTATCAAGCATTTAGTTTTCAAATTTGTGACAGAGAACACAGATATAATAATGGTATAATTTAACCTCTAATTGACACAAGCAAAAATTTTAAATGAAGAGATTTGGTTTTTGTTGCGATCTAGACTGAGGTTCAGGGAAAGCAACTGTGAGGCACTAAGCATGACTGAATAGACGCACTGTAATTGTTTTTAAATAAATTACCCATGGGTACTATGTATGGTCAGTTCTAGTTATAGAGAACATTAATCGATCAAATCATTCTCTAATCCTTCTCTTTACTATACATTCTTCTATAAAATGAAACTTTATCATATAATTGTATGAGCACTGGGAACACTTAAAAAGCATGTTATTATGTTACTATTATGTAACATCGGAAATATAAGAGCATAAGCCAAAATCCTAGCACCTCATAAAGGAACAATAAGCAGAAGTAGGAGACAAGCATCAATTTACAGCAACATTAGCTTTTGACCCAGAGGAGGAAAGGACGTTCAAGATGCCATGGTACAAATAAATGGTTACTACCAAAAATCAGAGTCATAAGGAAGTCAGTGAAGCCTGGAACAGACTTCAGCTGTGAAAAGCTTCCTCCAGGCCTTTAGAATAGGCAGGATTTGGGCACAGAAAGGATAAAAACAGAGTCTAGAAAATGATCAATGAGGTCAGATACTAGCCTGCTCCAATGAGCAACACTCAAGTGTCAGACCTCAGTTGCCTCAACTAATCTGGGAGACTGGACTAGGCGCTATCAATAAAGGTTCCCCCCATCCTTAATGACCTATGTTCCCAAATTTTTATCACAAGTACAAAGGCAGGAAGAAACAGTTCACGGAACAGTAGTGATCCCACCAATATAAAGCAGAGAGCTGGGATTAAGACTGTGGGGATGGTGTGGAAAAATTACATCATAGAAAACTTTGAAAGGAAAGGAGGTTCAGACTTAAAGGACAGAATCTGTTTGTTTTTAAATGTATATACTAAAATAAAACATTAACACACATGCAGTCTAAACTTCTTTTATTAATATTTAGAAAAAAACTTTAAATATTTTATTTCTGCTCCCTTACATGAAAATTGCTTAGAATATAGTTCCTGCCACATAGTAAGCACTCAGTTAAGGTTGGCTGTTTAATAATAATTTTCATCTTCATTATTACTAGTAGTAGCAGCAGCAGCAGCAGCAGCAGCAGCAGTAGTAGTAGTAGTAGTAGTAGTAGTAGTAGTAGTAGTAGTAGTATTGAGACAGAGCTTCTGAGATCAGACAGTCCAGATTGGAAACCTGGCTCTAGAACTAGCTATATAACCTTCAATGTTACTTAACCTCTTTGTGCCGGTTTCCTCATCTGTAAAACAGGTATAACACCTGCATGATAGGAATGATAAAAGGTTAAATAAATACATGTAAAGTATTTAGCACAGTGCCAGACACAAAGTAAGTGCTTAATTAGTACAGAGTGACATTATCCATGGATCCCAAAGTCCTATCTTAGGTAAGAAAAGGTTAAGGACAGGTGCCCTTTAAATGACTCTTTAATTTAGAAAGATTTATGTACATTTGCCTTATGGATCTACTTGCTTACTGTTTCATCTCAAGATAAACAATGGATCATTAAATAATTAGGAGAATCAGTAAGGATTCAGAAGTTTTTGGTCTTTGTTTTTTTTTAAAGAGAGGTTTGTGTGAATGGCCTTATTTGGCCTTCTTAGTCAGCCACTATACATACTATATACTACTTTTAAAAAGTTGCATGTCAGCTTCTCCCTGCCTAAACACAAAAATAATCCTCTTATTAGAACAAAAAAGAAAAGGTGTTTAACATGCATGAGGGAGCATATCAAGCAGCACCGCCAGAAAAAAGTATCTGTGGCTTTAAGAGTATCTGACTGCACCAAGTCAAAGGCAGTAACTGAAACCCAATTAGTTTAACTTGTGCTTATATACCACCCTTGTTCCAGATTTGGAGGGAACATAAGAAGATTTTGTCATTATCATTGTTGATCTAAGTGTATGTCTTATACTTCTGGGCTTGTCTGCCTCAAAACCCACAAAGAAAGAAAAAAGAAAAGAAAAAAACACTCAAGTGTTAACATTAGATTGTTTTGATACTGATATAACTGAGCTTCTGTCTGAGAATTTTGTAGCTAATGTCATACATCCTTGTTCTAGAAGCCTTTAAAATACATTCTTTATCAATTTTCTCAAAAACACTGACAAAGAAACATCTCTATACAAACACTATCTAAAAGAAATATAATACAAACCACAGAGGTAATTTAAAATTATCTAGTAGCTGAATTTAGAGAAGCAAAAACAGGAGAAATTTTAATAATATACTTAACCTTATATATCAAAAATATTTCAACATTTATTTGACATAAAAATGTTAATATTTTACTAATTTTTACACTATTTATATAAACAAGTATAATTTTACTAGTTATAATGTTTTTTTTACAGTATTTTATACTAAATGTTCAAAACCCAGTGTATATTTTGCATTTACAACACATATCAAAATTTGGACTGGCCATGTTTCAAGTGCTCAATATCACATGTGGCTACAGGCTACCACACTGGACATCACAGGCCTATACCATTATGAAACTGGATGCACGTAAAAGTGAAATAATAAGCACCAATTCTAGACCAGATTCTAATCCTTCAACTCTTTCTGCTAAAAAGAAAAATGAAATGAACCTTCTGACTGTGAAAATGTTCTAGTAGGTTAGACAATAAAGGGCCTATTTTTTAGATAACACCTTTTAAATTTCAGTATAATTTTCTATTACCCTCTACATCCTAGGTTCCTCTAGTATTTCTTTTTTCAATCAACATATGAAAAAAGCAAGCCAGGAAGCCTCACTGAAAAGCTCTTCAGGCTTAGCCACAGTCAAACCATTTTACCCTGGTTTCCTCTATTTCTCAGAATTTTGGTTCACTTACCTCCTCTGCAAACTAACTTCCAACTCAACTAGTAACAAAAGTGCTATCAGAATACAAAAGTGTGATGTCCAAAATATTCCTTCTAGAAACAGATCTAAATGGGATTTCCCAAAATCACAAAATCAGACCATGAAAAACCCAGGCTTCCTCATAACCTAAGATGGTCTCATCCAGTCCACATGGTCTAGTAAGTTTACCAGTAAAATTCTAAGAACTAGAAAGACTGTGACCATGGTATTGTGAGTACAAATGATTTTAAAGAAATTAATTCCTAACTGTAATTACTAACCTCCCTCCCCTTCTTTTTTAACAGAGTCTGAATTTTTTTTTTTCTTTCTCTTTTGGAGAAGAGTCATCCTTACGTTATCTCAAAATGACAAACAGTTCTACTTTCTGTCCGATTTACAGAGATCTGGAGCCATTCCCTTATTTTTTTTATTTAGTTTTCCTTATTGGAATTATTGGAAGTGGTTTTGCAACCTGGGCTTTCATGCAGAAAAATACGAATCACAGGGGTGTAAGCATATACCTAGTTAATTTGCTTACGGCCGATTTCCTGCTCACTCTGGCATTACCAGTGAAAATCGTGGTCGACTTGGGCGTGGCACCCTGGAAGCTGAGGATATTCCACTGCCAAGTAACAGCCTGCCTCATCTACATTAATATGTACCTATCGATTATCTTCTTAGCGTTTGTCAGTATCGACCGCTGTCTTCAGTTGACATACAGCTACAAAATTTATCGAATACAAGAACCTGGATTTGCCAAGATGATATCGACCGTCGTGTGGGTGATGGTCCTTCTTATAATGGTGCCAAACATGGTGATTCCTATCAGAGACATCAAGGAAAAACCAAACGTGGGGTGCATGGAATTCAAAAAGGAGCTCGGAAGAAACTGGCACTTGCTGACAAACTTCCTATGTATAGCTATATTTTTAAATTTCTCAGTTATCATTTTAATATCTAACTGCCTTGTGATTCGACAACTGTACAGAAACAAAGATAACGAAAGTTATCCAAATGTGAAAAGAACTCTCATCAACATACTTTTAGTGACTACAGCCTACGTCATATGTTTTGTTCCTTATCACATTGTCCGAATCCCATACACTCTCAGCCAGACCGAGGTCATATATGACTGCCAGACCAGGATTTCACTCTTCAAAGCCAAAGAGGCCACCCTGCTCCTGGCTGTGTCAAACCTGTGTTTTGATCCTATCCTGTACTATCACCTCTCAAAAGCATTCCGCTCAAAGGTCACTGAGACTTTTGCTTCGCATAAGGAGAGCACAGCTCAGAAAAAAAAATCAAGTTGTGAAAACAATGCATAAAATATGGGATTTTTCAGGCTATCACTTCTTGCCCTACTGGACAATAAGTACAAAACTACTGGGAAAGAGAAAAAAAAAGAGCCTCAAGATGTAAAAATACAGACAGCAAATATGGCCTGGTTTACTGTGAAACCTTGTTTTTAATCAATACCTGTGGTTGTTGTTGCTCCTTAACTCGAATCTTCGTGCAAAAAAAATAAAGTTTTGTTGAACCAATGTCAAACCTTTCAATATAGTTGAAATACAAATGACTTCTATGACAGAAGCACAGAAGTATTCATGAGGTATTTATTTAAATGCCTGGAACTGACTTCTTGATAAAAATATGCAAAATATAGGTGACCCTTGAACACGGGTTTGAACTGCATGGGCCCCACTTACATGCAAATATTTTTCAATAAATACGCACAGTACTATACATGTATTTTTTTCTTCCTTATGATTGCCTTAATAACATTTTGTTTCTTCTAGCTTACTTTATTGTAAGAATACAGTATACAGTACATATAGGATACAAAATATGTGTTAATTGACTGTTTATGTTACCAGTAAAGCTTCTGGTATACGTTAGGCTATTAGTAGTTAAATTCTGGGGAGTCAAAAGTTACACACAGAATTCTGATTGTGTGGGGCATCGGCACTCCTAAGGTCTGCATTGTTCAAGGGATAACTGTAATTTCTATGTAAACTGCCACAAAGCTCTTCAGCTACACAATTTAAAGCCCTTTGGATGATTTTTTTTTAAAGCCGGCTTATTATTTCCATGAGACCATCCATGCCTGATTTTTAATACATCACTTCAAAGATGGTAACCTTTTAAATTGCTACTCCAGTTTTTAACATCTAATTGTTTTCTAACACAATAACTGAAAATTTTACTTCTAAAAAGGCTTGGAAATACATGGGTAATTTTTAACGTAGTAAAATACTTAATTCTACTTGAAGGTTATAAGTAAATATTTTCTACGTGGTAGTGACAAATCCAATGGTCTCTTATTTTTATTTTGTAGTGACATAAAATAAACCCTACGACATTTTCAAGGGGAGTTCTTAAAGTATACTAACTGCTAAAACTACTGTTTTGCCACCAGAAACTCACCTTAAAGGTGTGGAAAATAGCACTAGTCAAATGGTCTTAAAATAGATATCCCGACTCCACACAGCAAGGCCTTGTTAGGGATGCAGCACGTGCCTGGGCCGATTGGTGCCACTCTGATCCTGAAAATAAGTCTGACCCCATGTGGGGCCAGCAGATTAAAACATGGGTGACTCCAGCTCTCAAGGTCACAACCCTTCGATTAAATTCTCTTTACAGCCAGTAATGCAGAAAGGGTTCAATCGACAGAATTAAATAAAAGGCTTATTGAGGAAAAGAAGATTGGAAAGTTTAGATAAACATATATGAGACTTTATAAGTTTTATGTTTCTACTTTAATAGTAAAAGCTCATATTAAAACAACTGTTAATACATTAGCATTAACTGCAATGATTAAGAAATGGTGTTTCTGAATCTAACAAAAATTTTGATTCCAGACCCATTTTTAGCTCTGCATTGAGAAGAATTATTTTCTGAAGGCTTGACTTCACCAAGACAGCTCCTACCTATAATTCCACAAATATATTCTGAGTTTGAAGAGAATAATAAATGAAACAATGAACAAAAGAGAGTGCCTATTACACTCCTAACATAAGTACTAAACAAATTCTAGCTAGCTTGTGATAATGATAGTGTTAGGTAGCTAGTCAGATATGAGCGACAGGAATAGGGGCCCAGCCTAGAGACCGCCCAAAGAACACCCCAATGGTAGCAGAATACTGGGTACGCACATGTGCACTAGGCAGAGTTATATAGCAGCCAAGTGTCAATCAAAATGACTTTGCTTGCCAATCACCTAGGAATGCCTTTGGAACCATCCATCACAGTCCAAATACTATGCAGACATTCCCACTTCTGCACCTTTTCGCCCTCTTGCTGTTGTGGTTGTTGTTATAGCACTCTGCTGAAATCACATGTCTCTTTGGGACATGCTTTGTCTTTCTAAAATATACCTTTAATAAATCTTTTCTAAAGCTCACTGACGTGTGATTTTTCACTGCATCAATGAGGAAGAACCACTTTTGCGATGTCATTATCCCTTTCCCTCTCCCTGGCTGTTGGGGCGACACCGAACTCCGATGGGCTCCAACAGTAACAACAGAAATCCCCATCAGCATCGCCTATCTGACAAGGTATATACAAGGGCCTTTCCTGTGTCACAGGCTGGTGGAAGGTCTGCCTATACACGAGAACCTGTGCTTGCTGGTAGTCTAAGAACATGTTTTTACTGAGGGGCGGATCACAATAATATTCATATAAGAGCATTCATGAAACCAGTTTATTTTTCTGAATCTTTTGGTCAAGTCCCCTTTAGCTCTCTCACCTAGGTCTTCACTTACTAGGGCCAGATCTTAGAGACAGGGTGGAAAAACCTCTTTTTCAAATTATATTCTTATATTCTCCTCATATGCCTGATAAGCTAGTCGAATATTCCCTTTTTAGTAAGAAAGAGAACCAGACTCTATGGAGCATTCCTAATGTCAGTGTTATATTAGTATATACTTTTATTTCCCCTATTGATGGCTTATTCTAAATTACATTCACAGTAAAGGGGGTTTTAGGGCAACTGGTAATGGAAGGCTATTAATTATATCCTATCATATCAATTTTCTAGCAGTTCTTTTATAATTGCATTACAGTTGAATTATGGCATAATTCATCATGAGACTGAGTCACTGGAAATCATTCATGCTCTTTCCTCCAGGGAAGTGGACAGTCCTTAGAAGGCTAAATGCTGGAAATGACCATGCAGCTAAGGGTCACACAACAACAAAACAAACAAGTCCATGCTTGGGTGCTGCTTTGCTCTAACACCCAAAGACATGAAAAAGGGAGACCTGCCGCTCTGCTTACCCAAGAGAGGGGCACAAAACCCTCAACCAGTTTCAACTATTTTCAACATTTTGCCATTTTTCTTCATTTCCCCTATTTTTTCTTTTTTTTTTCTTTTTAAATAAACTTATTTTGGAAAATATAAGATTTACAAGAAAGGTACAAATACAGAACAGAGAGTTTCCATGTACGTTTCACCTAGTTTGTCCTAATATTAATGCCTTACATAAAATAATCATGATACATTTGTCAAAACTAGGAAATGAATCTTGGTGCATTACTGTTAACTAAACTCCAGACTTCAATTATCCACTCTGCTTTTGACTCTATTTTAAAACAATCCCAGATATTATAATTCATCCATGAATTCTTCAGGATATATCTCCAATATGTCAGGCTTCTCTTTCTGCTGCCCTAAATAAACTGACATTATTCCACTACACTGAAAATGAGCAATGCTTACAGGTAACAGCTGAAAACGGTGAATATATTCGGCCAATGATTACAGAGAAAGAATTTTGGCAACTTTAGACATAGACCAAGACATAAAAAAATTAACAACAAAAAGAGTTCTTAATTATAGTAAAAAATACACACACACACACACACACACACACACACGCGCGCGCGCGCGCGTGCGCGTGCGCGCGCGTAGTGATTTTGATGCTTCAAAATAACAAACAAACAAAAAAAGAAAACATTTAGTATGCAGATTAAAACTCCTCAAAAATATCCAAGGAAAAAAATATAATATATACCTCATAATTACATTTTTGTTAAAATAATAATGTCTTCAATGAAAATTATACATTGAAATTGCACTTAAAATAAAATTTCAGGAAAAAAAAAGATAGTGAACATAAGAATAAAAAAACATAGATCTGGGCCCAATCTTCAGTACTAACACCAAAAAGCTAACTTGTTTCCCCTTAGAATAAAGCACATTGACTCATTATGACTCAAACATTAAATTTCCTGGCAAGAATTCTCCATATCCTATTCAGTTCTTAAATATAACAGGTCAAAAAACAAACTCTTCTGCGAAACCTTATACAAACTCTTCTGCGAAACCTTAACTAATTTATCAAACAGATGCTCTCTCTCCCCTCCAATATTCATTCTTTGAGAGTGGAAGAGACCCAGGAATGTCAAACAGTTCACCTTCCAGTGGACAAAGTTTTTACTCAATTACTGAACTTATTTTAATGTTTGTCATTTTATAGACATTTGTTTTCCTATCTTATTCATCTTTCCTGTGCCCCCAAATTCTTATTCATCTGCATAATACCAAAAGTACCTACCACAATACAGAGCATATAAAAGCTACTCAGTAAATGAGTTTCAAACTGAAGCAGAAAAACATATTTAGACATCATCTGCTGTGACTCAAATGCTCTTGATAAATGGATACTAATATAGAAAATTCTCTTGAATGTAGCCCGCCAGTAGTATCATACCACAAATTTGGACATCAGTACATAAGTTATATGATCAGAATTATAACAGAAGCAGTGAATACAAACACTTACCTGCTGTCATATGTATTATTCAGGCAAGCAGTTGACTGACTAATCAGTGGTTAAGAATCCTATAATGAAATAATCAGGTTGTCAACCGACTGGAGCAATGACTTACCAGAGGTATGGGAAAATGTGTTGCATACTGCAGGTGTCGCAGGAGGTCATAATTAGATGGAAAAATTAACTCTCTTGGTTTTTCTCTCTTCAGCAACTTCTCACCATTAACCGACATTCTTCTGCCCAAGGAAGGGTTGGCATTCTCACAGGACTCTCCAGGCATAGGAGAAAATATCTAAGTCATGTAAAACAAATGTTGGAGATTGTTAATGAAAGAGATCAAAACCGAAACATGGTGCTATGTACCAGAACTTCAAACACACAGGACATTCATACAATATCTTTTCCTTATTTAACCGCTAAGCAAAATGTATAAAAGAAATGTTGTTAAATTCCACAACTTCATATTCAGATCATTAGAAATCTGTCACTATCATCCCCTACTTTGAAGATGAGAAAATGACAACCACACATAGGAAATGTAGCTACATTTCCCGGAGGACCAAGATAAAATCGGACCTATGGATAAGTGTTTTCCTTGTAGGGCTACATTTCCCACAAAAACATATACATAGAGATAGTTACCTAATAAAGCTAATGAGTAAGAAACATAAAGGTTTTAGTCTATACCCCAAGTAATATTTTTTATAAAGGGTTACACATTAAGATCCATGAGGAAGAACACATTATAATTATACTGAGATAAAGTAGAAGACTGTGTGTATATCAAGTCCAGAGCCAGGAAAGCTATTATTTCGAAGCTGAACACATACACAGCAAATCAACATGAACTGTCATGATGAAACTACTACATTCCTGTATTCCTGAGAGATAACGATTTCAAAATGAAAAAGAGAGTCACACTATATCACCTAGGAGGACGGGAGTATTATAATTTAAAGAAGAAAGTAATGCAGCCAAAACTGAGGATGAACTGAAATGAGACAATCACAGGGAAGATTAACTGTGACCTAACGCGGAATATGGTAGGAACACAATATACATCACAAGTACACAAGTCATTCCAGTACACTGGGGAAGAAACAGAAGTGTGGGGTGCAAGCTAGGGTAGGGGTGAGGAGGAGGGGTTAACAGTCAATAAGAATTCAAAGTTTGAACCTACTGGAAATTCCGAACCAAAGTCAGTTTTAAAGTCACTCTTGTCTACTTCATCAAAAATATTAGTAGTTCCTGAGTCAATGCCCATATGTGCCATAATAGTCTGTTCCTGATAATTGCCAGAGAAAGAAAATCGCATTGTAAATTTTGTAGTTTGTTAGAAAACTGAAGCAAAAACATGACAGTGTCATTTTTAACCATCCTATGCCTTATTCCCTCCTAGTGTCCTTTTTCCCCTAAAGTAAAGAACAAACTTTTAAGATATTCACTGCTTTTCAGAGTCGCATTCTTTGTCTTCATGATGAGAAAGATTTAAGTTCCATATTTTAAATGAAGAGCATACAAACTTCCTGATAAAAACAAACTGGCCATAACTTTCTTCTCTGAGCTGTTCCCAGTCACATGCTCATCAACTTTTCTTAGAAGGAAAAATCTAAGAATATATCTAAGACATAAAATACCTTGCTATCCAAGGATAAAATAAGAAAAAGCAGAAACACAGAAAAAGCCTAAACAAGTAAAGTAACTTTAGTTTTTTCCAACCTCATATAACTTTTACTCTGGACAAATTTAGAAACAAATATATTTCCATTAAAGTAATAGTTTTTTTAAATTTGTACACCATTTAGTCACCAAATCTTGAGAGTATAAACTATGAGTCCACATGTGCAATTCTAATGTCAGGTTTTTAAATTACTAATACAGCAACTGTTTCAAAAATAGCACATAATATTATATGCTTAAACTCTCACAGAATCAATATGAGGCTTTTTTTTTAAGGAAGTGTCATAATCTCTCATCATTTTCTACTATTTCCCATGACCAACTTCATATTTTTTGCCTTGAAACTTCCAATAAGTATCTGGAACAATGTCAAAAATATCAGAAATTGGCACAAAATTATAAAGTCAAACTCACGGCATAAAATAATTTGTTGAACAGAACAATTCTACAACATTTGAGAAATAGAGATGAAATTTTTAATTAACTGAAATGAAAATATGATGTTAAGATTATAACAGAATTTCCCATTATGTGTAACAGTGATACAAGTAACAAACGGTACATTGGAGAAAAGATGCTCTTTAGAATGACAACTCAACCAGGAATTTGGGGCCAAAACAAGTCCAATTTTGAGGCACAACACTAAAGGAAAACTGGGGATGAGAAATACTTAAAACTGTAAGCATATAATTCCAATCCAAAGAAAAATTTTATAGCCTGTCAAATCTTTTCATTAATAGTTTTAGAGTACGCCAAAGGAAATTCTGAAAGAGGTAAAGTATAGTCCAAATGATTTTCATGAGTAAGTAGTAGAGATAAATGAGCTTTGTAACAAGAGAATACAACTAAAAAGTGATCACCCTTCAACCACCAAATAATCCTTCTCAAAGTGGTTCCCTGGCAGAGTTCTGGTGGGAGATGGTGGATAGGGGGCACCACTCCCAGGACCGTACCTCCATTTTCACATCATGGTCCTTTGGATAGTGTTCATCTACATTTTCTCCTGCTGGCGACCGTGGCCGAGTCGAGGCGGTGACCGATAAGTCTCCTCGAGATATGAGGGTACACATATATGCATCATGAGAGAAGACATCATGTCGGATGAACTCACAGAAGAGCAGCACCAGATTCACAAATTCCACCTTTTCACATTCACTGTTTGGATCCGCTATAAAGAAAATTCAATCAAGAGTTCAGTCTCCTTTGTCCCGTAGAAAAAAACAATCAATTATTAAGGCTTAGCAATATCTTCACCACTTTCCATAATTTTATTTTTACCAAATAACACATTATTGGAAAATTTACTATGCAGCTCTATTGTTTTGTGCAGATATGACGCATAGGTTTTGACTATCCTACTGTAATTAAAAAATACTGTCCAGTATGCTATACACAATTTCAAGTTTAAAGACCGTGGTCCCTGGTGAATAAATAACCATTTAAATAATAATATAAACATAAAATTTCATTTTAAAAAATAAATAAATAAAAAGCAAGGCTAGACTGCTGTCCTCTGTTTTTACTATTAACACTGCCCATGACTGTTTTTTATACCCTGAGTGTGTCTGTGTATTTGTGGACTTTGTGTGTACACTGCTTCAAATGAGACTTTACAATAGAACCACAACTCAAACAGTATTTGGAAAAAAAATAGTGAGGGGGATTCACTGAAAAGAAATAGGGAAAATGGAATTATAACAGCACAAAGAGGAGAGCTCTGCAGTCTTTTCTTAATTTATGATCAGTCTAATTCACATGCAGATTTTTGATGCTATAACTGTACTCTAAAACTTTGTATCTGTACCTTTGAAAGAAGGTTAAAAAATGTTGAGACTAACTCTACAAAGCTCAGTCCCTGGTACCATCACACTCACAAACACCAGCAGATCCAGGGAACGTTAAGCTTGATTCCCTAAACCTTAAGTCTAAATGTTTGCTCACACCTACCGCCAAATTCAATGACAGCAACCTCTACACAGAGGAACAGAACAGCCTCCTCTGACAGAAAATGAGATCCAGAACAATCAAATATGTAGAAGCAGCAAGATTTTCCCAAAGACAGAAAAGGAGGATGAGAAAAGCAAAGGGCAAATGTAAATCTCCCCTAGGATACAAGATAAGTTGGAGTTGCCAATTTCCATCACTGACAATATATTTCCTTCTGTCTGGTATCTCCCATCTTCTCATTTTCCTGCTTCAGTTCTCACTGTTCTTGCATTCCAACCACCAGCTTGGCTCCAGCTCTTGCTCTTCCTCAAGCCTAGAGTAGCCACCAAATAACTAAAAGACCCTCATCCCCAGGCGTAACTCAACCCAAAACAAGCCCTTTCTCAGAGGAACTTGGAAGCAGTACTGTTCATTACTGCTTTACCTCTTTCTTCTCCACAAACATCTTCCTTTGCCTCCCCTCCACTCTTTCTCTCCCTTTTCTATCACTTTTCACTTTCTGCCATTTTTCTGTTGTTCCATCACTGTTTTAAGATCCTCCCTGCTATACTTTGTTATATGAAAGCCTCAAAATAAGATCAAGCCCACTTAGCCCACACAAATGATTTTTTAAAAGTGTCCATCCACTGGGTGATCGTTTATTCCCCAAACCCTCGACTCCCCACCAACTACAGAATGAAAGACAGAAAAGGAACGCAAGATGACATGAACATCCAAGAGAGTATTGGCAAGCAGCTAACCATCTTTATAAATTATTCTCTTCTATCAAGGACCTGGTTATAAAGTACTATTGTTTGATTCCTCCCACCCGCAACTCCCCTTTTAAGATCAGGGGTTAGAAATTCAGAAATTTAGAAGATGATTTAAAAAGAGAAAATTCCAAATTACAATATACAGTGAAACATCAAGGACCTTAGCTCCTCTATTTTGGTAAGAAAAGATATAGAAAGATTTAGCCCATTAAATGTAAGAGAAAGAGATGACTGGTTTTTGAAATTATTAAAACTCAAAAATGTTTGTCTTTGAAGCTCAGCTAATTTTAAAATTGCATAAAAGTCTTCATTGAAAACATGCTACAAAACTTTGTGCAGAAAACCATACACTATATTCAGTGCCAAGAACTTTCGATGAGATGAAATTAGAAAAAAAGAAAAGAATCAGCTCAAAACAAAAAGTCAATCTCTTACAATCCCTTATTTAAGGCCTAGAAGCAAAGAGCTTTACTTACACAATGAGGGGGCCTGTGTATCCAAAAACCTTAGCAGAACATTCTGGAAAACAGGCAAACTCGATCCAGCAAGAGAAGCTGAAGAAATGGACTCCTTCTCATCTAAGACCTCCGATTCACCACATCTCTAAGATTAAAAGTACACAGGTAATTACAGAGCACATGTATAGTCACAGCAGATTATAAATCTGTTAGTTTTTTATTAACATTTAACTTCTCAGATAAAACGTAAAATTAAGTGAAATTTCTGTACGTATTTGTGAGCCATGCATCAGAAGTAAATATAATTTCTAAAAGCTGGGGAAACTATTCCAGAACGATTCAAATAATTTTAAAGAATGTCCCTTGAAAAACATTATTCATGTCAATTATAAACTCTGCACAGGCCTGTTTAGTATGCATTGAGTATACAGCATAATACAAAATAAACTACTCATGATCCCCATGCAAACCATTAAAAATAATCTGAGGTTGTCTCTATTTTTAAATAGCCCATGTTATCTATAGTGCCCACAAAAAATATGTGATTCTTTTGTGTTTGTTTTTGTCATGTGGGAGTATTTACGAGTGGGTCTAAGGAAGTGTGGTATTGAATTCCTCCATTAAGATTCTTTTATTTATTCATTATGCTTCACCAATAAGATCTCTTAGAACCTCTGGGAATCTCCAGATCATGAAACACATCTAGAGAACCTGTTTAACTTTTGCATTCTGAAGACAGAACTTACCGGGAGACCAGAAAAGAAACAGCTTAGAAGCAATCAGATCTTTGTTTTCTATTCTTTGATATCCATTTGATCCTTCCCATTACCTATTCTTTAATATTAAGATATTAACTATTATATTAAGATACTATTTTTCCAATCTATCCTCTCTTTACAATGGTCAAATTTTAAAAATGGTAATTTTTATTAGAAATCAATATCTTAAACATCTCTGAGAGAATACATTTTTAGATATGGCTACATCTACACTTATTAAAATTACAAAGTAATCTATGTGTGAACCTCTTCTGAAAGTGATCGTGTGTGTGTGTGTGTGTGTGTGTGTGTGGGTGTGTGTGTGTGTGTGTGTTCTGGGGCACAAGGGGGAAGAGGTAGAACAACAATAATCCAGACGACAATAATAATCCAGAAGGAAAAATGAAATTTGAGAAATTAACTTTAGTTACTAAAGTTTAATCATTACAATTCACTATTGAATAGTCTACCTATTCATAAATGTATAGGAAAAAAAGCAATGAAACACTTTTCTTAATTTGCACTTTGTAAAATGGGTCACTGTTTTAGACCTTAGCATCAATATCTTCGAGCCCCAATCTCAACAAAGTGATCTTTTCTGTATTTGGTGAATAGTGCTTTCCCAACAGAGAAGATGGCTATGAAAATATTCTTCCTATTTCATTTTTAATAGCTTCATAGGAAGTGGTGAATTATCAGTAATAGAGAACCAGCTAAGTGTTTATCCATTCATGCAACAAACATTTCCTGAGCATCTACTATGCACTGAGCACTATTCTGGGCGCCAGGACACACACTGAACAGGCTGGGCAAGGTCCCTGTTGTCAAGTTTACATTCTACCGGGGGGGTATGGGGAGTTGGCAGGCATTAAACAATAAGCCAGTAAGGGAAGTAAAATAGAATTATGTGAGAAAGTGGCTGAGCGGTGGGTACTATTAACAGATAAGGTGGTGATAGAAGATCACCCAGTGGAAGTGACACATGTTGAACTAGAGGTGCAACAAAGTGATACTTTCTGAAACAGGCATGATATTTAAAAAAAAAAACAAAAAAAAAACTGGCTATGTAAAGATTGGGGAGCAGAATGTGCGACCAGAAGGAACAGCAAAGACCCCAAGATAAAAGCAAGTTTGGAGTGATGGAGGGGCAGGAAGACCAAGGTGGCTGCAGTTATGTGTGTCCCAGGGGAAAAAGGTAGGAAACAAAGTAGGAAAGGCGGGCAGGGTGGCTCATATGAGGCTCTGTGGGCCACATAAAAAGCCATCATGAAGTTTTAGTAAGGGGACAATGTGATTTGTTTCCATTTTGAAAAGATGGCTCTGGCTGCTGTGTGGACTCTGGTGGAGAACAAGAGAGGGAACAAAGAGATGAGGCAGGAGGCCTT
Organism: Pteropus vampyrus; assembly: GCF_000151845.1. NCBI lineage: Eukaryota > Metazoa > Chordata > Mammalia > Chiroptera > Pteropodidae > Pteropus > Pteropus vampyrus. The sequence goes on along the minus strand of NW_011889023.1, from coordinate 1,282,928 downwards.
GCAGTTATCCATGTGAGAAATGATAGCGTCCAGTCAGATCATCCACATGCCTTCTCCAGAGCCATCACTGCTAAATATCACAGGCACAAAAGAAGGCTCACTGAAAATTTTTCCCTTCAACAAAAGCTAATGTTTATGAAGTTAGCTTTGTTTTTTCCTTTATAATCTACTCTTGAGGCTTTAAATGCTTTCTCTGGGGTCAGAACACAATCTAACATAAATAATATAAATTGGTATCTATAATCGACCTCATAGTCACAACTGCCTCAAGAATATTTTCAGTTCTACTAAAATGTTATGTGGCTTCAAAATTCCTTATATATATGTATATGTAAAATATTCATATACTTGTATGTATGTACACACGTATATATATACACACACACATACATATATATACACACACCATATATAATAATACAAAGGTATATACAAGCATATATGTATCAATCTTATCCTCACAAAGGGAGATTTCTTTCTTCTTAGATATTAAAGTTTTTTTTAAAAAAAGATAACTAGAAATCGGTCCAGTATATAAACTATTGGCTTCATCAGCTTAGAAGAAATCAACTACGGAGTCCTTATATAAATTCAAACATTCTCTCTTTTCCTTCAAAAGAAAAGAAAAACGGCATGAGGATAAGAAGAAAGAATCCTCCCCAAACCAGTGTTTTTAAATGAAGGCATTCAGCAAGTAGGAAAAAAACAACCTACCTCTGCCTCGATTTCCGCTTGCCTCTTCTCCAAGAGTTTTGCCACAGCCATCGCCCTGTGCTTGCCTGATCTTTTACAGCTCACAGCCCATTCACACAATAGTGTCACCACAGCTTCATCATTGGGGGCTACCTAGTGACCAAGAGAAATGGGGTACCAGCCACATCAAATGAAACATTCACCCAATGAGAGTCGGGAAGCAAGCAACGCAATATCTAAAGCTTTAAGTTTCATTGCTATATTTTGTTACAGTCATTTTAGAAAGTGTTCCCAAATCTTTTGTAATTGAAATATAAAGAATAAAACTTGAGTCATAAGAAGGAAATCACTTACTTAGAGGGGCTGAATCTGTGACAATTCCAAGAAAATTAGAGTTTCCTTACATACAGCCTTCACTTAACACAGGATCGTAACCTAGCCCATCAATCCTCCAGAACTCAATTTCAAAAGCAAACAATTTCAAAAGGGAAATGGACCATTGACTACCAAGAACAGCTGTTATGACGGCCAACCACTTCACCCCACTGTCAATCCCCTGAGGCCCTCACTCACAGCTCACAGATTCATTCAAAATTCTTAACAAGCCGGGTTACCAAATCGCCCAGTTCAATGAGGAATTGGAAGAAACAAATGGCGGTGGGCAGGGGGCAGAGATCTAGAATGCTAATCAAAGATTCATCGCACTAGAAACAATGAACATAAAAAATGATAGCCAGACATCATCAAGGAACAAAAATTAAAATCAGACACAGTTAACAAAGGACAGTAGCCTGGGCCTGTGTAGGGCCCAGCACTGCCACCAGCACTCTCAGCTATAGTGCCACAGCCTATAAATGGGCACCACAGACTGAGCATGAGAGGAGTCAAACAAAGGTCACAAGGACCCAAGTGACATGAATCAGGAGGTGGTAAATCAATGTGGGGATCACCCTTCGATGCAATCTGGCCTTTTTACTGGATCCATGCCAACCAATGGAACATCACCTCTAAGTTTTTTATATATATATATGTCCAACTGTATAAACACTATGCCAAAAGAATTACACAGTCGCGGGGTTAGCACTTACATGCTACATGACAAGGTCTTAACTTTTTAGAATCCACAAGCTTAGTTAAGATTATGATGGCTATGAGCACATTACCTGGAAACGTGCGCGTGTGCGCACGCACACACGTACGCACACACACATACACACATTCTTAGCTCAACATTTCAGGTCTGTGAACTCTAAGACATCCAAGAATCCCAGGATAAGAATTCCAAGGGGAAAAAAAAGGCATAGATGATAGAGGCTCTGTTCATCTCTCTGGCGACCAAATCAAAGTTGTGATGGAAACAAGTAGCAGCAGCAAGGAAAACTTCCCTGGGATCTAGATGAACAAGCCATACAACTAGGGAGAATCCAAGAAAGCAACCTGCAATGGCAGAAAGCAGGACAGGGCGAGGACATGGGGCTGCCTTGTCCCGAGCAGCTGAGTGAGATGGAGGCTGCAGCAGTGGCAGACTCCTCTTAAAGGGGCCGTGTCCCCGAATGTATTTTCGTGGTGACGGACCTGCTCACTCTGAGCACTAGTGCTAATCTGGCTGCTCACAGGGGGAACCAGGGACTTACAGGAGGACAGTGACTTGTTGGAGTGAAAGCCAAGGTAAGACTCACTATGTACAGAAGTGCCAGCAGTATCCATTGTTCCCTGTTGAGCTCTCCCCCACTCCCAGTGTGTGGACTCCGCGCTGCCATAGCCATGATATTATCAAACTGGTGAGGTCACTCGGCTCAGAGAATTCCCTGAAACCCTGCATCCCCCAACTTGCAGGCCCACCCAAGCCACATCCAGGTATAGCCTCAGTGAGTCAGGTGCTACTTGCTGAACAACGCTAGAGTCACACTGGAGGCAGCTGGCCTCAGTTTCTGGTGTGGCCTTTTGAGGCAACTATAAGCACAGCATCTGTGGATTGTTTGCTGAGTCTTAATAGGTGGCCCCAGAGGAGGGTACAGGCTTGGGCTAAATTTGGCCTGCAGCTGAACCCCTCTCAGGACTGTGCCACTGGACACTTACTTCACAAATTCACCCTAATAAGACAGGGAGACTTAGGAGCTTTGCTTACATAGAAACAGACATGGAAGCAGCCACGATGGGAAGACAAAGAAGCAGAAACCATATGAGAGAACAGAACAGAGATCCAGATATAATGGAGTCAACTGATCTAACAGACGCAGAGTTCAAAACACTGGTTATAAAGATGCTCTGGGCTTTCGGGAAGTATAGTTAAATTCAGTGAGAACTTCAACATAGAGAAAAAATACATGAAAATGGAAACGGAAATTATAAAAGGGAACCAGTATGAAATAAAGGACACATTATCTGAGATGAGAAGTTTCTTAAATAGAATAAACAAAGGGAATAAAGAAAAGGATCAAATGCCCTATCTAGAGGACAGGAAAGCCAAGGACACTCAATCAGAAGGGCAAGAGATAAGATGCCAAGACTATAAAAATAATTTAAGGAGCATATGAGACACTATTAAGGGTCCAAATATCTGTCTGATTGGTGTAACTGAAGAAAATCAAGATGCCAAACAGCTGTTTGAAGAAATAATGATGGAAAACTTCCCTAACCTGGTGAAGGAAATAGACGTTAAACCTTAGGAAGCTCAGAGAATTCCAAAAATCAGAGATCCAAAGAGGCCCACACCAAGATACATCATAATTAAAATGCCAAAGGTTAAATACAAAGAGAGAATCTTAAAAGCAGCAAGAGAAAAACAGTTAGTTACCTACAAGAGAGCACCCATAAGACTGGCAGCTGATTTCTCAAAAGAAACTATGCAGGACAGAAGGGCTTGGCAAAAAATATTCGACAGGATGAAGACCCAGGATCTATAACCAAGAATACTTTATCCAGCAAAGCTATCATTTAGAGTTGAAGGACAGATAAAGAGCTTCCCAGACAAAAATAAGCTAAAGGAATTTTTCACCACCAAGGCAGTATTACAGGAAATGTTGAAGGGACTTCTTTAAGAAGAAAAAACATGTATCAAAAACAGGAATAAAGAATGGTAACAACTACATGCCTATCAATAAGTACCTTAAATGGAAAAGAATTAAGTATTTCAACCAAAAGATAGAGCGGCTGAAAGGATAAGAAAACAAGACCCCTACATATAAAAAGGAAGATGGAAAAAGATATTGCTTTGATGGATCTAGAAGATATTTAAGTCAGACAGAGAAACATAAACAATATATGATTTCACTTATATGCAGAATCTAAGGAACAAAAACAACAAACTAATCAAAAACAGACTCACAAATATAGTGGACAATCTGGTGACAGAAAGAGCAGAGGGGGGTTTAGGGGGCTGGGAGGATGGGGTGAAGGGTTAAAGAAGTACAAATTAGTAGCTGATGGATGGTCACGGGGATGGGGAGCATGGCATAGGGAAAGCAGTTAGCCTTAACACGTTGGCTAGGTGGAGGGTCAGAGAAGGGAGGGAGCAACTGGGGTAATCGTTTTACAAATTGTATAGATGTCTAACCAATATATTGTACACTTGAAACTAATTAAAATAAATAAATTTTTTAAAAAAAGAATTCCTAATCAGCTTTTATGCACCATCAGACAATTCAGATCAGAAAAATCAGTTTACCCCAAGATTTTTACTCATTCTATCCTAAATTTCATTAAAAACATATTGACTCAAAACAAACAAACAAAAATGTTATCTGGGGAAGATATTTCAAAAGGAGCTCTGGGTCTCTTAATTTAAAAATAGAAGTAATTCAATTAAAATACGTAAAGATCGAACATAACCTTTAAAAAAGAAAGCAGACTGGGAGGAATTCCTGCCTGGATTCGATCTAATCCAGAAAAGTATAAATATAAAAGTCAGTCCAGTGAAGTACCACATGCTTAGATTTAGATTAACGAGTTACCCTAAAAATAGTGCCACCAGTTTTTAAGAGAACCTGGTTAAGTAATATGGATCATATCCACATTTATAAAGATTTTTTTACTTCTCTCTGATTGTAAAAAGTAGATGAAAATATGCTACAAAAGAATAAACAATTGAATTACGCAATTTAAGTAATAGGCTCTGCTTGATCTAGAGATGCGCAGAAAACACATAAAGGAAAAGACTTCTCTTCGACACAACCAGATTTGAGTAATGTGCTAGAAAAGAAGTCCTAGGAAGAAGTCAATTCACTTCCAAAAGCTCTTACTAAACACCCATGAGAAGCCAGGTACTGAGGAAACAAAAATTTTAAAGCTCTGGTCCCTGTTCTCAAAAAGTTCATCTTCTATCGAGAGAAAAGCAGAAAAGACAACTAATCATAAAGCAACTAGACATTTTGATGGAGTAGAGGAGGAAATAAGTCGCATCCACCTGCACCTTCCTCATCTCGTAGGAGATGAGCATCCTTTGTCCCAGCTTATAGAGATCTGAAACCTTAACTTGAAGACAGGCCTGCAGTCTTCCTGTTGCAGCTGTAAACCCAATTTGTGATTACCAGGAATTAAGTGAACTAAGAAAATCAGAGGAAAATGCTGCTGAAAAGACTGTGTTTTTAAAAGTTTTATCACTGAAATTTTCTTGTCTTCATGTCAATTATGCCCATAACGAGTTATAGATTTCAAAATCTATTTTCGATCAAAATGTATTCTTCCAAACTGGCCAGATTCTAATAGCGCAAAGCCCACTCCTATCTGAATATCAAACAGCCTACCACATGATGCCATTCTTTGCTTAGGATGCTAGAGTGGTGGGGAGGGAGGTTCTGTGCTGATTTTAGAAGAAACAGGAAAATATTCCAAAAGAAGTTTTACAAAAATTTACACTTAACTTCTCAGAAGACTATATTGGAAAATCAGGTTGTACTATGCCAATTTAAAAGCAAGCTATCTCTACAATATGAATAATTACCCAAATATTTAAATGTAAATATTTGGGTAATAAAGCATTTCCTTAGTTTTGTATTATTGAAAAATTACGTTCTAAAATAAATTATTGTAATTTTGGCATTATTTTTCAAGATAATATCCCAATCAAACCTTCTCCCCCATCCCGCCCACTATCTACTCTGAAGCTTTGGTCTTCATTTTAAGTGGATTTACCACTAATTATCAAAAATAAGGAGGCTAGTTTGCTGATGTGACTCTAAACACCAGTTCCAGGATATATCCCATCAGACATGTTCAAAGCATATACAGACATCCATGGCTCATGCTCCCCACATATCATGCTTCATTCCCTCCCCCACTGCTCTGCATCGAACAAATGTTAAAAAAAAAAAAAAAAAAAAACTATTAGAGGGCAGCTTCCATTTGTCTGCCAGATGCTATCTTACAAATTAATTCAAGTAACTGTCAACAGGACATCATGTTTCCAAATATGTAAGCTGAAATGTATTCCCGTCCTGAAAACAAATTTCTAAAAACATTGAGCTCCTTAGCTTTAAAAAAAAAAAAAAAAAAAAAAAAAAACAAAATTTTTTAGTAAAATTTAATAAACATTACTTAACACATAATTACTTCAAGGCAAAAATTTAAGGTAAGTTAGTAACTCGAGATATGAACTAAATACAGGCCCTGCCCTCAACAAGATGGCAATTAAGTGAGACAGACACATATGTATATAAATAATTTGGATGTATAAAAAAAGGACATGAAAATTATCTTGGAAAACATTCAGCAGGAGCAGACAGAGACAACTGAAGGAAATTATCAGATGTTTCTTTCAGAAGATGGCTTTTAAGAAAAATCTTGAAGAACTAAATTTCAAAACAAAGATAAACAAAATGAAAAATAAAGTATGCAACAGGCAAAGAAATGCCCCACCCCACTCCAAAGATGTCCACATCCTAATCCCAGGACCTGTGAATCTGTTACCTTAAATGGCAAGAGACTTTGGTTGTTGACTAACTTAGGATCTTGAGATGGAGGGATTATCCTGAAATATTTGGGTGGGCCCAATGTAATCACAAGGGGTGCTTGATTATATTAGAAATAGAGTGGCGGGGAGGAGAGTCAGAGAAAGAGATGTGACAAAGGAAGCAGGAGTCAAAGTCAGGGAGTTGATTTGAAGATGCTATGCTGTTAGCTTTGAAGATAGAGCAAGTAGACACAAGTTAAGGAAAGCAGGCAGCCTCTAGAAGCTAAAACACATAAGGAAATGGATTCTCCTCTAGAGCCTCTGGAAGAATTTCAGCCTAACACCTTGATTATAGCCCAGTAAAATCACAAGCTACAGAACTGTAGGAGAATAAATTTGTGTTGTTTTAAGCTGCTGTTTCTGATAACTCATTACAGCTACAATAGGAAATTAATTCTAAGTAGTTTTAAGCAAACACATAAAAAGTGAAAAATATGGTTGTGGTTCAAGGAATTACAGGAGCAGAGTACTGCTGGTTAAATGTCAAATATAGGAAGGCTACAATATAAAATTATAAATCTGAAAACCAGTTTTAATGATAACACATCAAAGGAGAGTATCATGAAATATCCTGTAGCTTCAGTCATTTACTTATTAATTCATTCAATAAATATGTATTGAGCACCTACTATTGCCAGGCTCTCTTCTAGGCACTAGATATATAGATTCTCACATATTACTTTATAGGAATAAACTGGTACTTCCCTTTTGGATGTAACTTCTATTAGATAACAAGTCTTAAAAGTGTTCGTATTATTTGCTCCAACAATTCTATCTCTGAGAAAATAGCCCAAGGATGTTATCTTAAAGTGAAAAGATATGAGTGTTCCAGGCATCGGTGAAGCATGTTTCCAAAACATTCCCCATCCCAGCTGCCAGAACTGACAAAGTTTCCTTCCAAAATCTGAAACAGGCATAGAATAGATCAAATCAGATAAGAGTAGGGTAACTTTACAGTAGGGAGAAAAAGGTCAATGCAGATGGTTCACAGGAAAGAGAATGACTCTTTAGCAATGGAAGTTTGACAAATTTTGTGGTAATTGTTTTAATTTCTATTTTTCTGCAGGCAAATGGTGATATTTTAATATCTAATTAAAGTTGTATAATTAAGAAATGAAGCTTGCAACTGAACACAGAAAAGAGGAGGTCAAAGATGCACAATTAGCAGTAAATCCTAAGTCCTCTCTAAGGGTGAGAGTCCTCGGACAAGGTCTTCTCTCTGTCAACCATTCTTCCCTTATTCTAGGAGCTGTACCCCTACTTCTGGGGGTATTGCTCCTCTTCCTGCCCCCAGATGGTACAAGGAAGGGTTACCAGTTGTAGTACGCCATCCTCTCAGCTTTAAATGTTACATTATGGGTCTGGGGCTTTGATAAGCAGTGAAGACTTATGAGATTGTTTTAAAAAATCACTCTATCAGGTACTCATGAGGTACACTGCTCTGTGCTCAATCTTGTAAAATATTCTGGATACTAAAAGAGACTAGTCCTGACCAAATGAGATTATCTGTTTATATCCTGGTCAAACATCTCTTTTGTTGAATAGGTTTTCTGGAATATTTATTGTTTTGTAAGTAATTACCTAAGTCTTAGCACTGATAACTGATCAAAGTAGACACAACAAAAATTAAAAATTCAAATTTCTTGGTCTTAAATGTAAATCTTTCCATGCACTTTAATAAAAATTTTAAGCATAAAATAAAGTGGTATGAGCTAAATCACTTTCAAAATCACTTATAAAAATAGACATATGAAGAGGTCACTAATCATCAGAGAAATGCATACTAAAACCACAGTGAGATATCACCTCATACCTACCAGAATGGCTATCATCAATAAATCAAAGAACAAGTGTTGGAGAAAATGCAGAGAAAAGGAAACCATCATACATTGTTGGTGGTATTACAAATTGGTACAGCAGCTATGGAAAACAGTCTGGAGGTTTCTCAAAAAATTAAAAATGGGTCTACCTTTTGACCCAGCATTGCACTTCTGGGTATTAATCCAAAGAAAACCAAAACAATAATTCGCAAAGATCTACACAACCCAATATTCATGGCAGCACAATTTACAATAGCCAAGATATGGAAGCAACCTAAATGCCCATCAGCAGACAACTGGATAAAGAAGTTATGGTTTATATATACAATGGAATATTACTCAGCCATTAAAAAAAAAATGAAATTCTACCATTTGCAATGACATAGATGGACCTAGAGATTATTATGCTGAGTAAGTCAGACAGAGAAAGATAAATATCATGTGATTTCACTTATATGTGAAATCTAAGGAACAAAAAGAACAAACTAATCAAAAACAGACTCACAAATATAGTGAACAATTTGGTGACAGACAGAGGGGAGGGGGGATTGGGGAACTGAGAGAATGGAGTGAAGGGTTAAAGAAGTACAGATTAGTAGTTGATAGATGGTCACGGGGATGGGAAGCACGGCATAGGGAATGCAGTTAGCATTAATATATCAGCTAGGTGGAAAACCAGAGGAGTGAAGGAGCAATCAAGAGGATCGTTTTAGAAACTGAATAAATGTCTAACCAATGTACTGCGTACTTGAAACTAATTAAAATAATTTAAAAAATATATATCTTGGCAAATTTGAAGGTGGTAGTAATAGAAATCATTAACATTTCAGTGCTTAATTTACAGACAGTGCAATAACTGTTTCAGGTATTATTTATTTTAATCTTCATTATCTATGGGCTAGTTATTATGGATAAGGAAACCAAGGTATTGAGATGTTCAATAACTTGTCCAAGATCACCCAACTAATTCATGGAACTCTTTCCACAACACACCTCTTGGGAAATGAATTAAGTAAGCAGGGCAACAATTGTTTGTCAAAAGAACCTGGGAAGGTAATTTTAACCTTTCCCCCAGGGTACACAATGGTCTTTTGTGTAAGCCCCAAGATGCTCTAGGTTTCTCTGCATTTTTCCCTTGGTGCTTTCATCTTCAGTCAGAGTATCTGTTCCTTTGTTCTATATTGTTTACTTTCACGTAATACGAATCTTTTACAACACAGCTTCATGGCTATTAGATCATCAGCCACTGGGTTCAAATATCCATTAGGAAGGGGAAACACACCTCTGAGAACTACTAAGGAAAGTATTTCACTATACCAACACTACAAAAAATTGTGCAGTCTCCAGGGGCAGCAACAGGCAGCTTTTCATACTGGTACTTTATAATATATATTAAGATGTTGTAGAATAATCCAAAGCATGTACTCCCTAGCTTGTATCTACACACAGGTAAGTGAGATACACAAGAACAAGAAACAGAAAGACAGAGACAGACAGAGAAAATGAGTCATGGCACACAGAGCTAAGGTAAGGTCAGAGAAAAAGCACCAAATAAGGAGATCAAGAACCTGATTTCTGGCCCGGGCACAAATCAAAACATGTAATCATGGCAATGATATTAATAGCTGTAAAATTCCAACTACTGGTAGTAGCAGTAGTAATAATCAAAAATATTTATTGGGCAGGTATTGGGTGTTTCACTTACATCATCTTTAATCGCAACAAACTTTGAAGTAGGTATTGCTATTATCATTTTACAAATAAGAAAACGGGGTTTCAGAGGCTCAGTGAGATGGCAAAGGGCACAGAGATTCAAAGTGGCAGAACCAGGAGACCTAATTCCAAAGTCCGTACTTTCTGCTATACCACACTGCTGCTCCCATCGTAGATGACTCAAGATCACTGGAAGCACAAAGAGCATCATAGTGACATGGGAATCTCCCAAATGGATCACGCGGACCCCACTCAAACCAGCCATTGTCACCCATGGTTCCAGCCCTGCCTCCTACCGCTCTAGCGGCCAAACTTCTAATCTAATTGACATACAGAAAACGAAACCATAGGAGTGAATTACCAAAGACTTCTTTCTGCATCTAATACTTGCTAGACTAGATGGTCCCATAAGGCAGGAGTGTATCTTCTTCGTGGTTTTATTTTCGGCATCTACCACTGTGCGTGGCACAGAGTAGGTTCAATAGATATTTTTTAACGTGGCACAGAGTAGGTTCAATAGATATTTTTTAAGCAAAGAATATAAAAGCAATGTACTATGCTACATTAAACTAAAGGAAATGATGTGTGGTGGGGGTAGGGTATATCTTATTTCCTCCTCCAATACACACCCATACTGGTAAAATACTAAAATCATTATTAATTCTGTTGCAAATAATCATCATTAAAGGTGCTATCTACATCTACAGTAAAGATACTCCAAATGTGAAGCAAGGTTTTCACCATAAGGGGGATCTGTCACACTTTTCTTTCCTGGGGTAGAGCAGGCACAAATCTGATAGATGAAGCCTAATTCGATGCTTATTCAATAACTCAATGTTCTCTAGAAGCTAATCACGGGTCTTACATTTTTTAACAAAGGAGGGAAAATAACTCGCAATTACCTCTGCAAGGCAGGCCTCCTTTGGAAATTACAAGATATTTTGTGAGATTGTTTACCATTTTAAAATAAGGATATTGTTCACCACTTTAAAATAAGGAATTTCTTAATATACTACCATAAAAGGGAACATGAAAAATCAATGACTCATTACTATAAACTACAGCAAACTTGAGATCAGATACTCAAAAACTCTTCAATAGCACTTTAATCTGAGACTAAGAGGACATGTTTATAAATGTAATTACTCTTAGTCAACTTTAAACAAAATAGTCATATCAAAATTAAAACATTATTCGTATTACAGCACCAACAAATAATATGGAATAATATGTAGAATACTGTTATTAGCAAGTCATATTGTTTGCCACCCGAGACACATTATGGAGATCTGGTTGAATTTCAAGAGTTGCATCAGTTAAAAATTAGTCTAAGCTGTTAACAGAACATAAGCCTGTTGTACATAGTCACGAATGGTATTTTTAACAATCAGAATCACCATATAAAGTAATATGCCTAAGACTGTTAACTACAAGCTCATAAGATTTATTATTTAAATGTAAATAACATTTGTTATTGAAAAATCTTTATACATATGAATGCTTCCATATGGACATTTCCAAAAGATATTTGAGATGGTTGATTTTTGATGAGGAAAGGGGCAGGTTTTCCTAGTCTCATATCCTTAGACTCAACAGCCGTTAGGTCTTATGACATCTAATAAACGAAACATACACCATGAAAACAAAAAAAGACTTCCTCTTTTTTTCAAAGCAACAGTTTACAAACAGTTTAGCTCTGAGTTCTGAGAAGTAGGTAAAAAAAAAATTAAAACAATTCCTCCAAGCATTTATATCAACAAATTGTCATTAATTTGCACTGTGGCAAAAAAAAAATCATTTTGCTATCCCTCAGTCAAATCGACATTTAAATAATAATACAAATTGAGAAAACAGAGTTTTGAAAAATATGTAACTGTAAAACAGAAGTCATACATACATGAGATGAATTATAATCACAAAGAAAATCCCTCTGAAAGCCCTTGAGAAGTGGTACGTCTCTCATACTGAAAATAATTAAAACATCAGACCACTGTACGTTCCAATAAACTTTATTGCTTGTCTTTTATGAATAATAAAGGAAACACACAGATGAGAAGAGAAATGTCAATTTCTAAAAGATGGGGCTAGGTTCTACTCACTTGACAACCAAAGTTGCCCAGCCAAGAACATAACAATTGACTTTTACTGTTTACCGTATGCTACCATGTGAAGTGGATTCTATGAGTAAGGCTGTTGTACACAAAGAATGACACCGAGGAAGCTAGGTAACTGGTCTGAGGCCACCCAGCTACTTGGCAGTGAAACCAGAATTCAAATCCAGGTCTGAACTGGCCTCAAGTCTGTGCTATCCTACAAAGGCCAGATTGCTCAACTTGAGGATTTGGACTTCCTAACTTAAATATTGTTTACTATGTCAAAACCATTGAATGAGCATTTAAAAATTAGAGATTATTCCTGCAGAAAAATGTGCCAATATTAATATGTGAAAACTGTTCAAAGCAATCATAAAGGTTTTTTCCCTTCTTTTTTCCAAAATTACATCTGACACTTATTTGTTTAGCTTTAGTTACCTAAAATAAAGAGATTTTTTTAAAAGAAGTTACAAAGAATGGAATGTAGCAGTTAAGAATGTCCTTCTGAAACCATCTTGGATTCCAACTGCTATTTGCACTGTGCCAAAAAAAATCAGTTTGCTATCCCTCAGTCAAATCGACATTTAAATAATAATTCAAATGGAGAAATGAGTTGGATTCAATGAGTTGAGTATGAGCTTGGACAATTTACTTATCCTCTCTAAGCCTTGGTTTCCTTATCTGTAAAGTAGGGTATAAAATAATTTTTTTAAAACATGCATCTCACTGGCCAGAATATAATTAGATGACATAACACACTTGAAACAGGGTCTAGTGCTTAAGAAGTACTCAAAAAAAAAAAAAAAAAAAAAAGGCTGAAAGTGAAAAAAGACTTGTATACATGCTCAAAATCAAAAATCCAAAAAGCCCATCCCAATCTAAACAAAGTCTTTACTTGTCAATAACAGCAATAACAGCAAAGTCTAAATGTCTGGACACACAATTATGTTACCCAACCATGTTAATATAATTGCCCTTTTAGTAACAAATTTCTTTTGAGAAAGAAGAAAATGGTAGCTGCAAAAGATTCCTGATGCCTCCTTTGGGTATCCAGCAGGAAAAGGTGTTAACTTCCAAGGAGAAACAGGTGATGGCAGGGCCACGCTCTCAGCCATGAGACCCAGCTCAGGGCACCCGAAAGGAAGTCGCCCTGTGCGTTTCCTTGTTTGCTTGACTTTTTGCCTCGCTGAGTCTTGGTTTTAAAACGTGACTAAAAATTTTTCCTTACATGAAACAACAACATAAAAAAAAAAAAAAAAAAAATCCTAAGCACTGAAATGAGCATGATCTCTTTTACAACATTGGTATACCACTTACCCTGAGTGGGCCAAACTCATCCTACAGCTTCCTATGGAAGGTAAAGCCTTTGTAATAATCAAAGAATGAATAAAGCCTGACAGATCTTATCTGTGCTTTATAGATTAGTAGATTGTGTGAGGGATAGTTATATGTGTAGGTCTGCATGTGTCCACAGTGGGTCACATTCCTTCCATCTCCCTGGTTCCTAACTACCTCCCAAAAGACATCATCGGTAAGCAGCTAGGGTTTACATCTAGGCACTATAAATATCTAAAAGTTTTATCCATAGCTTCATGTCATTCTGACATTATCATAAGATAGAATGCCCTTTTACAAATGAAGAAACTGACACTCATTAAAAGTGAATTGCCCATAATGCCTCCAAAGAAATGCACTAACCTACTGATTTTACAGCTGAGAGCTCTCCTGTTAGCCACACTCCTGCCTCCACTCGCATATATTCATCTTATACATCTGAACCGACTCCACAGGTAAAACTGACATATTATATACACTTCATCCTGCACTCAATCCTACCACTCCAAGCCAAATCTAACAGAGGAGTTTCCCCTTCCAGTTCATTGTCCAAGCAGCATTTTTTACAAACCTCAAAACAAATTTAATAAACATCTCCTCAGGACTTGTGGGCCCCAGGCATAGTGCTAGTAGCTGATGATATGCTAGTGAAAAGAAGAAACACAGATCCCGACCTACAGAACTACAGGCTCACAAGAAGACAAACGCAGAACACAGCAACAGAATCTGAGATTTTATCTTTTAGATCACAGTGGTCAGGTGGTGTATTAGCCTCCTGGTCTGAGACAGACCTGGTATGGCCATGGAGTCCTGTGCCAGAGGTTAGTAAGGCACATGCTATGGACTTCAGGCCTTTGCCATTCAAAAACTCAGTATGAACTCATCGCACTTGTTCAAAGAATGCTTCATGGATCTTCTAAACACAAAACACACAGAAACAACAAATACATGCAATTTCAGGGTTTGGATGTGTGATGGTTTAAGTAGAGGGAAAGAAGAAATGTACACGCTGCTGCTACTTTGGCCAGTTCTGCCCAGTGCAGCTGGTTCAGGCTTCTCATTACTCAGGAGGAAGTCTGCTTCCTGGGGCACCAGAGAGAAGTGAATAGGCACCTTTACACTTTCCCTTCTATCCACATCCCCAGGGCACCCAAAGATGCAGCTGCTTCTTCCTTCATACACTGAACACAGGAAAGGAAAGAAACCAAGATGAAGAGATGGTCTGGGGTTCTGGAGGGTTGCGGGGACATCCCCTCATCCTGCTGCTCAGAGGTGAGGTCAACAATGTGACCCCATCTGCAGGTCACAAGTGACAGACGCAGTCAGGGTTTTGAATCAGGAGGTCCTCAAAGCCCATAATAACTCCCTCACATGGATGTCAGGCTTCTCTTCCTCCTTCACCCAGAGAAGAAATGGTTCTGAAACACTAAATAGGCAAATAAGTAAATGTAGTATAAAACGTGCACCAGGAGTTAGAAAGTGACAGGCATCTGAGTAAACATGGCCAACCAACATATTGCCTTGGACTGTAAAGTGTTTTAAGACTAGGAAAGTTGACATACTAATCCTGACGTACAAGTTCTCTCAAAATGTTGGATGGTCAAGGCAACATTGGGTCTGCAATCCCAAGCAGAATCCGAGAGAGGCTGCCCTGCTCCTAAAAGTTGGGTCCATTTCCCAGTCACCACAGTCCCCACCCTCCTAGTGGCCCTGGACACAGCAGTGCACCACCTGCCTGGCCACTGTGTAACATGAGTCTCTGAGCCCTGTCCTCAGCATTAGAATTTTTCCACTTCACTCTACACTAAATGGAAAATCGGGTGGCACAGATCTAGAATAAGTAAACGTTAAGGGTTTAGGGATTTTGTATTTTCACCTCCTTACACTGGCCTCGAGCCCTGACACAGAAGCAACAGTCGCCCCCCAGGGGGCAGCAAAGAAGGAGAGGAGAGAGGGAGAGGGTAAAGGAACAATGCATTTCATGTGGAATAGCTGAAAGCATGACACAGGCCTGGCATACTCCATCATAGTCACCGTGTCACTCCTACTCTTACTATTGTGACTGCAGCTGAAACACAGGGCAGGACCAAGGCCTCGAATCCTTTCATCCCATGCATTACTGTTTTCAACGGGCTTTCACCAAATACTGAAACTGATTATACAACACAAACCTGAACCTCTGACCCCTTATTTGAACAGCTGCTCTCTCTCCTCCCTACAAGAGAGTGGAGAGTGGAGAGAACTGTACTTCCCTTTAGCAGTTCCAGAGAAATGGGAATCAAGGAAGGTGAAGTTCAAGTTTCTCAAATAAATGGAGGAAAAGAGGCTGTGCAATGAAAGGCCCAGATATACCTAAACACGACTTCAGAAAAAGCAAACCTCAAACTCACTGCAACTGCAGAGCTCGGTCACATTTTCTTTTATCTAACATGTTGTCTAAGTCCTAACAGAAGTTACAAAACCAAAAAGGAGAAGTACATTTTAAAGAACTGAGATGTGTTTCTGAATATCAACCATACCACTTTATAAAACTCCTTATCAAAAATTATAACTTCATCATATCGGTTCTTCCAAAAAATACCAACAATCACTATATTATCATTAACAATAACAACTTTTAAACATACTTATATAATTCTTCATAATTCTCAAAGTGCTCATGTCTCCTTAAAGATAGATAGGGCAGTGCTCCACACAGATTTAACAAGTGTGCCTTAGGACACTAAGGCACAGAGCCCATGAGTAACTTGCTCAAGGTCACACAGCTGAGCAGGGCCAATACACCTCAGCAGCTCATACATGAATTCCAAATCTATATAAAGTGACTCAGAAGTCAAGATAACAGTAAACCCTGGTGAAGAATAAACACGGAGATGAAATGTTGTCATTTGCATGCATATATGTACTTACATTGATACACAAAGTAGAGGCCAAACCATACTGCAAAAATTAATTCAATGTTAAATATTTCAGAAGGATCTGTCCAGTTATTCTGACTGATTATTAAGAAAAGATGACCAGTCTGAATTACGGGTTAAAATGCAGTTTTTCTCTTACTCATAAAACAGCACAGTAACCACAAAGCAACCACTCACTCACATCAAACCTTTCTGGAGTTGAGTCAACATTCAATATAATTACTCCTAAACGGGTAACATGACATTCCTTCCAGTAAAGTGTGTTTATGTTACTGGAGCATCCAGGACTGAGCCCTGAGCACATGTCTCCCTCTAGTGGCAGGTACACCCTACATTCTGGGCAGAGAAGTCCCTCATTTAGAGGAAGCACAGTGACGTGATCTCCACACATTTTTCACATACCCTTTCAGCTCAGTTTTTATTTTCTTTTTTAGTAAACACCCTCTATATACACATATTTATTTAAAACTTCTATACTGATATTACCATAAGAATTATGTCCATTATAAAACTTAGACAAAACAGAACGGCTTAAAAAGTGTAAGTTTTTTAAGAATGTAATCTAAATAGAAGTTCTAATCATTTCTTCTTGCACTCCAATGGCTCATGTCAAGCACCTACTCTGGAGGCAACTGTGCTTGAGACAGAGCCGTACAACAGAACTTCATTCAAAAATATCAAATATAATTTCTGCCCTTAATAAAACACTTATCATTTTCTCTTTAGAGGCCTTGTCAGTCATTAAGTCTGCACATGAGGCACATAATTCTGAAGTTGGCCAGTTCATTCACTAGAGAGTTATACAGTTGGGCTGAACACAAAATTGAAGTGTTTTGTGGGGACTTGGTAAGACTCTCACCAGGGAACGATATAATCTTTACTTAGTGTAAGGACAACTTGAGTCTTAGGTATCCCTACTCTCCTTTCAAATACCTCACTTCCATATATTAAAAATCTTAGTACCCTTGAAGTCTTTTATCTAACAAAGTCTTTATTAGAAACAGACAGACTTTTAAGGTTTCCAGAACAAAATAAACACAGTAACACTCTATCCTGTGTCGATAAGTACAGCATTAGGTAGACCTGTAATCAGTATGTTCTTCTCCAAAAGTACTGAGGCTCACGAGGAGTTAGAAACTACACTCAGTCTATACCTCACTCTCAACATTCTAATATCCTACTTGGCATCAATGGTATTGAATCCTATCTCTGAGAAGCAAGGTGCTAACAGAAAAATCATTCTAAAAAGAGAAGTAACCTGGAAGAGGTTAACATCAAGTTCACATAAGGGTAGGATAAGGAAAGTTTTGTGGCTGTTGTTTTTGTTTTATCTCTTCTTTCCACATATGCATTCCCAAAGGGTAGTATGAAAATCAAAGATATTTATAATCAGTTAACTAAGGTGTTCTTTGAAGGTGGGTATCATGTCTTAAAACTTACCTCTGCATTCCTGGTGCCTATCACAATCTAGATAACCACAAGAGCTTTCTGTTATAAAAAGAAGACAAATTTTTAATTTCTCCAAAAATAAGGTTGAGAAAAAATAACTGAAAATCCTATGTTCAATAATGAAACAAACTATTGCTAGGAAAGCATATGATAAAAAATTGTCTATGATGGCTAATTTTGTGTGTCTGTTTGGCTAGGTAATGGTATCCAACTTTTCAGTCAACTCCAGTCTAGATATTGCTGTAAAGGTATTTTTTAAATGTTCCTAACATTTAAATCAGTAAATTTAGTAAAGCAGATTATTCTCTATAACGTGGGTGAGCCTCAATCAGTTAAAGGCCTTAAGAAAAAATACAGTGTTCCCCTACCCACCCACATACGCACACCCCCAGGAAGAGGAAATTCTGCCTCCAGACTGCCTTCAGACTCAAGCCGCAAAATCAGCCCTTCCCTGGCTTCCAACCTGCTGGCCCGCCCTGCAAGTTTCAGATTTGCTAGCCCCCATAATCATGTGAGCCAAATTCTTAAAACAGAGGTCCCCAACCTTGTTGGCACTAGGGACCGGTACTCCTAAGAGTTTCTAATGCCCGATGATCTGAAGTGGAGCTAAGGTGGTGATGCTAGCACTGGGGAGTGGCTGCAAATACAGAGGAAGCTCCGCTCGCTCACCCACCGCTCACTTTTTGCTGTGTGGCCCAGTTCCTAACAGGCCACGCAGCAGTACCAGTCTAACAGTACCAGTACCAGTCTGCATCCCAGGGGTTGGGGACCCCTGCTTTAAAATACAGTCACGTGCCACTTAACAACAGGCATATGTTCTAAGAAACACGTTGTTAGGCAATTTTGCTGTTGTGTAAACATGAGAGCAAATTTACACAAGCCTAGATAGCATAGCCTGTAGTTCCTATGCTACAAAACTATACGGCATCTTACTGTACAAAGCAACACGAGATTAAATCAAGCGCAAGAGAAAATGATGCAATGAGATATGGTAAACACAAGATGTATGAGGCTGCTGCCAGTGTGACATGGTGTACTGTTCTATAGCAAACTATTTTTTTTATTAAGTAGAAAGAGTACACTCTAAAATAACAATAAAAAGTATAGTACAGTAAACCCAAAAACCAGTAACATAATTATTTATTATCATTATCAAGTATTATGTTCTGTACATAATTATATGTGCTAGCTTTTATACGACTGGCAGGTAGCACGGTACGTTTGTTTATATCAGCATCACCATATTATCCTCCCTCCCAAGTTCAAGCCAAACCATGCTAAAACTAAAATGAGGAATGATGATAAAAAGATCAAGAAAAACCTTCCCAATCAATATACTTAGGTAGACCAGCACAATGGACATCTTATTTTAATAAGAGTGAGTCATTTAGTCTTATGATAAAACAATTTCAGGGTGTAGACCTCTTTGTAAGATATTACACTTCAAAGAAAAGGCTTTGCCAGAATTTAGTGAATTAAAAAAAAAGAAGAAGAAGAAGAAAAGATGCTAATAAAAAGTGAAACAAAGAACAGAAATAACTACCTCTTGGTTATCTTTGTTTTGGTTTGCCCAGAAAATCTTATGATAAAGCGTTTCCATTGAATTGCTGGAATCAGTTCGGTCAAAACAGTGTCGATCCAACACTTCCAACGTGTGCAAAACCCGACTGATGGTCACCCCTAGATGCAGAAATCAAGCAAACCAAATTAAGAAATTAAGACATCAAATGAAGCCCGAATAGCATAGTACAGAATCATCCTTACATGGGGCAAAAGGAATTTTAAGAAATCATTCTCAGTACAGAACTGCCAATAAAACCAAACCTGACATGCTAAACAGCCAGGATCTAAAGAGCATAAACCAAAGAACATCCTCAAAATTCACGAGGTGGCTCCATCAAAAATTGTCTTTACTCAACAAGTGGGTAGATTTACAAGAATCAGAAACATGGCATAAAATGTCCAACATTCAAAAGCACTCCATCTGTTGTGTTCTGTACCTGCTGTTGACTCCTGGCACTTGTCAAAAGACCACCGAACTTCCACTGCACGGCCTCTTTGTTTTATCTGCTGTTCTACCTCATAAATCCTTGCTCGAACCTGAAAGATAATTACTTCTCATTATCTGGTGCTCAGAAAGCCACAGTGGTTATCTAAATCTTCTCGGGTTTTTCCACACGAGTAGAGCATCCTACAGTGAACTACAATCTTGACTGCATTGTAAGAAATTCGGCCTACTGCCCAAGAGTGCATTTTAAAATTTACAAATGGCAATTCGATGTCAGTTTTCAATAATAAATACTCACAAATAAATAAATAAATAAATGCTTGCAGAAAATCTTTACGAGTGAAAATTTTTTAGGATTTCGTATGGAAAGGTGAAAGTTCTAAAATGTCATCTTTGAGCTATTCCATGTATGAAAGCAACCAGCCATGTTTTATTAAGAAAACTGCTTGGTAAAAAAACAGAGATCTTAAGTATTAGTCACTATCTTGTGTTCCAAGTTTCTTAAGTCTTCGACCCAAATAACCCAACACTAATAAAAATATCTAACAATTACTAAATATCACAGATTACTACTATGAGAGTCGTGGTCACATAGTAGAACTACCACCTTAATTACCGTCTGGGTGGCAGAACTCTCTGCAAGAACTGCCCATTAAAAGAGTGAGAAGAAGGGGGCAACATGATGAATGTCTGTGGTTCAGAGAGGCTAAATACTTCCCCTAAGGTCACTCAGAGAGGTGCGGGTAGAGCTGGGAACGGTAACCAAGCATGCGAGATGCTGAACCCATTTGGCTCACTATGCCCTGATGCCTTTCAAGAGAGAGAACGCTCGTCAAACCACAGCAACAGAAAGCCTACCTGCTGATTGAAAGCCGTGTTCCCGCCCGGCATGGGGAGGCTAGAGGGGGCCACCTGCAGCAGATCCAGGGGTGAGCCTGGGTTTGCACTCTTACTGTCGTTTGTGGAGTAATTCCACACCAAGGCACTTGGGCAACAGAGAGTGACAGTCTGGAAACAAAGTAGGAAAATCCAGATAGTTAGAAGAAGGAAAAACTATAACAACAGCTTAACAGTAAAAATGACACCTTATCCTAACTATTATAGTTTCCTACCACTGAATTTAAAAATATGAATATTTTACCTGATTCTCAACTTTCCCAGTGATAAAACTAAGATAAAATAATTAATTTGAAAGAGAAGTACAGTGATTGAGAAATTAAGAATATTATAATTCATAAGCTAATATTCAGCACAGGAAACCTAGGAAACTTAATAAAAATGCAGTAATCACTTAAAAATTGTCACTTAAAACTATTTTTTCATGAAATTTAAAAAAATGCAATGGAATTAAACATGTCATTTCTAAAGTGATAAAATCTAAAAATGATTTTTTTATTTAAATCTCTCAAATAAAAATGCAGTAAGTAGCTTCATAAATGCGGGGCAGGCAGTAACCCTGGAGTAGCAGTTGGCAAATTTTTCCTATAAAAATCCAGACAATAAATGTTTTAAGCTTTTCAAGCCAGCTATAGTTTCTGTTACATGCTCTTTTTTTTGTTTGTTTTACCAATTCATTCAAAATGTAAAACCTATTCATAGCTCATGGGCTGGATTTGGCCCACAGGTTGTAGCTTGTCTATCCTGGCTTAACCTCCTTGAAAACATGTTGTACTCAGCCAGCTTACACAAAGCCCTTTCTATGACCATCTTCCTTATGTTACTACGACCCTGAGGTATGTACTGTTATTCCCCAACTGTACAAAAGAAGAATATGAGACACAGAGGAGATCAGTGTCAAGCCCAAGTTGATCTCAGTATACATGCTTAGGACTACTATGCTAGCCTGCTGCCTCCTAAATGCAAATTAAATAGTATAGCTCACAATTAATTAAGCACTTATTCTGTGCTAAACACTTTCCTAGAAGGTTTCGGTCATCATAACCTTAACCCTATGAGGTAATGAAGTAAGAACTGTCATCATCTCCCATTCACACGTGGGGAAATAGAGGTTCAAGGTCAAAATTACTAAGTGGCAGAGCAGCAGCTAAAATCAGGTCTGTAATGATTATAAAATATGTCTTAACCTTTATGCTATCATGCCACTCAACAGCAAACTATGCAAGCTTAGAGAAAGAATGCAAGATTTCTTTCTTATAAAAAAAGAAATTAAACGTAAAAATACAAGACTCTGAGCTCTAAGAGATATCTTTATGGAAACCAGATGGCAGATATGAGACTATCAAGTCCCAAAACCCTTCAATGCATCTGTCTCCACTGGCACACATTCCTACCCACTTCCTCCTGTCTGTAATAATGTGGAGCTCTTATCTCCTATCCATGACCATGTGGGGTTCTCGTCTCTTGTCCATGATAGAGCTCCTTCCCTGCATTCTCAATTCCAAAGCCTCCATATCCAGGGCACTGATCTAGCAAATACTCTTCCTCTCCTATTCTCAAACTCTCTCTCTACCAGTTTACCTTTAGCTTAGAAATGCGTTCAAATCTACTTGTCAAAAAAAACAAAATTTTTAAAAAATCTCCACTCGCCCAGTAGCAATCCCTCTCTTCCCCTCACAGCCATGTTTCTCAAAAGAACAAGAGCCTTGCTTCACTTCATTCTTCATCATCCCTCAACCCACCTCAATCTGGCGTATCACCCACTATCCACTGATCATTAATGGCCATCATGCTGTCAGACAAGTAGCCATCCTCTTATCAGACTTCCCCAATCCACTGGGCACTGCTCGCTACTAATTCCTTTTGGAAACTTTCCGTGATACCTAGAGAAGCAGTTTAGTATGGCTGCTAAGAGTGTGGACTCTGGATCCAGACTGGATCCAATCTGGGTTTAAATTCCAGCTTAGCCTCTTACCTGCTGTATGATCTAATGCCACCATTTCATTACCAGTGTTGCAAAAATAATATTGGTTCCTATCTCATAGAATGATTCTGAGAACTAAATAATTAATATGTTACAACTTAGAGCAGTACCTAGAACATAATAAATGCTATTAATCTAACAGAATTATGACAGTATTCTTCTCATTCTATCTTTGTTTCTATAACATTCCCTCCCCCATTCTCTCTACAGTCTAGCCAAACTTTCCTGTTCACCTCTGTCAATCTCCCTCTGCCATGTCTTAATAATTTATGCCCCTCGGGTCCACAAATCCTCTCTCACTACTAACTCTTTAAGTTACCTCACCCCCTTCTCAGAGTTTTGACCAGCCAAGTGGCCCTAAGTGATTTAAATCCACACATCTAGCTGGTTGTCTCCCCTCATCTTCAGAATCAAACATGTAACAACAGCTTGAAAATATCCACTTGGAGATCCTAAGGGATAAAATAGTCCAAAATTGAACTTACCTAGACTCTTCCAAGTTTATTTCTTTGCCTTGTCTTTCTCTCCCCTACCTCCCCACTTCCATAAATCGTCCCTCTACTGTGGCCAAAACAATCTAACTAACCCACAAACTGACCATGTCAGTTGCCTGCATAAAATCCTCCAGTAACATCCTAATCATAAGGCACATAAGGGGTCTTCTACATCCTGACCCCCAACAGATTTTATACTTTATGTTCCATTAACACCAACCAGCATACAAGCTATCCAATCAACCCTCTGGGCCTTCTTCCACACTATACCTCTGACGAAAACGCTCTTACTCCCCCTTTTAAAATGTTTCCTAAACTCATATTATAAGCACTAGTCAGGACCACTTCATTCACAAAACCTCCCAGAATTTCAGCTGGGTCTAGAAATTCTACTTCTCAACTCCTTTAAATCCCTATGCATCCCTCAATTAGCCCTTGTCAGAGTATAGAGAAACTGCCCATTTATAAGCCTGCCTTCCTGACAAGACAGTAAACTCTGCCAGAGTAGAGACCATGCCTTCATGGCCAGCCTTGTCCCAAAGCCCCTAATTAAAGACCTTTAAGAGCCCAAGGAATGTGACCTGAACACTAACCCATGAGCTCCTCTAGGACAGGGCTGTATCTCATTCCTGAGAGTATCA
The DNA here is from genome assembly GCF_000151845.1 of Pteropus vampyrus. Classification (NCBI taxonomy): domain Eukaryota; kingdom Metazoa; phylum Chordata; class Mammalia; order Chiroptera; family Pteropodidae; genus Pteropus; species Pteropus vampyrus. The sequence continues at coordinate 1,258,933 of NW_011889023.1, read as the reverse complement.
GCTCAGTGGCCAGCATGCTACTGGATGGCCAAGAACCGCACAGCAGTGATGCCTGGCAGATGAATAAAGCCCGATAAAATGTTTGGGTTTTAAAGAAAGAGGAGGTAACCAATTCAAGATGTAAACTGAGGAAGCTACAGAATTCTGCATGGAGAAACTGACTTTCCAGAAGAATGGCAATACAGATGACATTCTACAGGTTTCCTGAAGGATTTTTAATCATTGAACTACTTAATGGCCCTAATAAAGAACAACTGCAATAACTTTCTTCTGGATGGAAGCAACAAATCTTCTCTCAGCTTGATCCAACATAAGGGAATAAAGACATGAAATTTCGATCTATAAATTACTTGGTTGAGAAAAAAACTGGAACTGCGATGTGAAAATTAGAGTCCCAACAGGATTATTTCCTACACTAAAACATAACATAAAATAACAAGGGCCGAGGACTTACCTGCAACATACAACTAAGTCCATAAACCAGGGGGCCGTGCTGTGCACAGGAAAGGAAGTCTGAGAAGGCCAGCTGCACAGGACTCATGCCGGGGCCGGGGGGGCCAGGGCTGGGGGCCCCGATGCTCGAGTTGTTTGGTCCTATCATCATGTGGGGTGAGTGGGCAGCAAGGAGGCTGGGGCTATCGCTCAGCAGCAAGGCAAGACGCCGGGCACAAAAGTAGGCAAGACGACGAGACAGGTAAGCCGACTGGACAAACTCATCTGAATACTGGGAAACACAAGGACACCAGACCTCAGTCATGTTTTATGCTACTGGGTGAAATAACTATTTTAATACAGATATTTTTTGACTTTAAAAAAAAAAAAAAGACTTCAAAGATACTGTGTAGACCAGTGCTGTTCAAAAGGAACATAACACAAGCCACGTATATAATTTTAAATTTTCTAGTAGCCATTGAAGAAAACAGGCAAAGTAAAAGGAGTAATGTATTTTATTTAATCTGATATAGCCAAAATGTTATCATTTCCACATGTAATCAACACAAAAACTATTCCTGAGATATGATATACACTCTTTATTCTGCACAAAGTCTGAAATCTGGCGTGAATTTTATCCCAAGAACATGTCTTGATATGTACTTGTCATATTTCAACAGCTCAATAGCCACATCTGCCTAATGGCTACTGTAAAGGACAGCACAGGTAAAGACCATCTCAGGGAGGGTACCCAGGACACTGGCACGGTGCAGTCTCTGAAAGGATACACCAGGGTGAGAGAGAGAGTTACTTTTCACAAGTTACTCCTTCATACTGTTTGAACACTCAAATACATGTTTTGCCTTTCCAAGAAAATTTTATTTTTTAATAAATTTCATCCAGATAACCTAAATTTTAACAAATTTTAGACTAATCATTAAAATAGGAAGTCCCCATTCCTAGTGGCTTAAAAAAATGTCAGAAGAATGTAGAAAGTCCTCTCTATCTTTAAAAAAAAAAAAAGATAATTTGATTTGCTTACACTGAAACCTGTGTGAACAAGAAGACAGTATTTAAAGAACTATATAGCTCAGTGATGGGAGAATTCAATGTGGGTGAGAATACTTAAAAAGGACATGTGGATAAAAACTATGAACATGGTCATTACAAGTGACTGCTAAAACTTATAAGAAGTCTCTTATCACTTGATGCCACATGTGTTGTGGCATCAAGATATTTTAATTCCATTTCAAAAAGAAATTTTTCCCTCTTCCACCTCCACTTACCAATCAATCATTTCTTGCCCATAAAATCAACTGGCTCATGGTTATGTGTACTGTACCTGCAGCATCAGTGGTAATAAGAGTTTAAGAAGATCATCATCCATTGGTCTGATCTTTTCTAAAACATCCAAGATCCATGTCAAATATTCGTGTTTTTCTAGCATTCCTTCCTTAAATGAACAAAGGAAAATTTCACTAATGATGTTACAGCAACACCAACTAAAATTCAAAAAAGAGCACTGTTATGCATATGCTTAAGTGTAATTTTACTACTATTTGTTTTTGTTGTAGTAAAACTCATTGATCATAGCCCAAATTCTACACACACACAAAAAAGCTTATATTATTTTGTATGGTTGGGTGCTTTTTGTTGCTTTTGTTTTTTGGTAATCTGCTTTATTCTAAATTGAAAAAAAAATAACTCTTACAAGACAGGAAATTCAGAAGCTTTTAGATTCCCAAGGCACATCAAATGCCTGGCTAGATTTCGGGGGTGTATGAACTCATATTCATAGGAGAAAACTTGGCCAGTGGTGATAATTATAAAGAGTAGAGCACTAACCGTCATACCATCATCTTGACAAGACACTAACAATCCCATTAGATCCAATGCTGCCTTAATAGTCTCTTTCTCTGTCCTAAAATGAACTTCAAATACTATAACCTCCCTGTAAAATATACCTTTAAAAATTAATATAGTGGCATAATTAACCATAATATAAAGCAATGAAAGCAATTTGTAATAAAAATACCATAATATATAAACATTCCAACATAATACACTAAAAATCAATAACACACCTACAAATTTCTGAAATGCCCCACAAGGGTGGTGTGGCCTCTCTGGACATAAGCACTATTAGCATTTTTGTCTACTGCCTTCATATACACATACATATAAATACACACGTTACTTTATGACAGTCTATGCACATACACATTTGATAACAGTGTAGTTTTGTATTATGATTCACATCATGAAAGAATCTTCAAGATAGAAGCTGAAAGCTACGTTTTCTGGGAAAGACACTTGTACTTTCGTGGTCATTCTGGTAATTCTAGTAGTTAATATGAATTCCGACTTTGTTCCCAGCAACTTCTGCATATCTGTGCACCGCCAGGGAGTGGCCCTCTACCATGGTTACCAATGATTGTGTGAAAATACTGTACTGATAAATTATAGTTTCAATATTTATAAGATTACAACACCACCACATTGACATAACACAAAATCAAGATATTTACTTGTTGCTGATTTCTATTATTTTAAATGTTTAGAGTCAAAGGAGTTAAAATGTTCGTCATAGAAAAATTGCAACTGAAAATTTTAAGACCAGAAAAGTGAACTTTAAGTTAATAAAGAAATAAATAAAATAGAATTGTGCATTAAGGTGTAAGAGATGGTAAATGCAAAATTTTTTAAAAAGAATCTTCATCGGCATGATTGCCAACGACTATATAACAGTCTGTCCTCAAGACACTTTTGTCTGTGTACCCATGCTCGTTTCTGTACGTGTACATACTAGGATCAGTTTCAAATTTCAGAGTATGACAAATCAAAAATATAATGGACTTTTAAATTTTAACATTAATGTTCCAATTAGATTCATCAGTTTAGGACCTAATTTCTTCTTACTAAAGAGATACTGTCTTCAACATTCCTAATACATAAAGAAATTCTCCCAAAAATATTAAGCAAGCTGAGAGACACTTTTTAAAAGATGTAGACTAAAAACTCAGCTCAATAGAAGTCATAAAAGCCCAGAGCAGGCACTGAAGTAGTCCTGATAAACGGACCTAGGATTTGTGACAGTCGTTTTTATTGACTTTAATCATGCTACTTCCCCAAAAGACCATGCTTTTTCCTACTTTGGGCTCTTAGAAAGAAACATCATTTACCATCTGGAAAGTCCTAAGGGGGAAATTCAGAAGCCACACATCCTTTCTAATTCCGTTCCTTTCTGATTAAGATAGCAGGTAGTGAAAGTCTATGCTAGCAATACAACTTTTGTTGAATACACTTCCTCCTTACCAGGATTAAGGTTGAGGCAACTAACAGCACAAGCGCCCTCTTCTGGTCAATATAATTTACATCAGCTTGTCTGGATGATAGTTAAGTGATGCCTCAAGGCCCTGACCTGCATCTTCAACAGCATTTTAAACTGCAGCTGAGCCAAATAAGATGACCTATCTTTGGAATTACTAAACTCTAAAGGAGATCTACTATGAGACATCAGCAGGAAGATTTTTTTGAATAAATACATCCAATTTTTTCAAAATAAAAAGATTATACTTAATAGTGTGATTACAAAGTAATTAATGGAATGAAAAGAGCTGACATCATTAAATGCTGGAGATCAATATTTATGATAAGAAGCTGTCATCTGAGGGCAAAGGTGTTACCTTGAATTCAATTCAATGTGAGAAATTTCAGGTTGCTTTCTTTAAACATATTGGTTCATAGGTTCATATAAAGATACAACTTAACCTCCAGAAAAACTAACCCGCGTAAGGAGTTTGCTCTCTTCTTAAAAGAATGCTACATGGCCATGAATGTCTTAGAAAGGTTACCTGGAACATGTGAAACGCCAGCTTTTCGTTGTACTCCCACTGCTTCATGGCTTGCTCGACATCTGGTGGCACAGGGACAGGGCCGTCGCCTGAGCTGGAAGCCACGTGGTAAAAGTCGGAAATCTTGGCCAACTGCTCGCGGAGGTATCTAGTGGATATGTGTGTCCACTCTGCACCCAAAAAACATATACATATGGTATAAAAATTAACTTTTTCTCCCCCTTCCTGATTATCTGAAGGACGTACTTATAAAACAAACATGTTACATTAAAAAAAGGCTTTTACATGTGCAAGCGCTGTTGTGAAAGGCATGCTTACTCTAAAGCCCTTAAGTATGCGTGCTGGTGTAACGTGTGCCCTGTGCAGCCAGCAAGAGTACTGTCCAGCCCAGGTGGAAGAGAGAGCTCTCCCCTCACACCTCAGCAACTCGAACCCCTGAATTAAGTGCATCTGGCTGATCCTCTGTGTTAAACAAGTTAGCATAACAAAAATATCAAAGGCAGAAGCCAGAAACAGAACAGAGGAGGTGAGCACTTCAAGAAATTTCAAATCTGCACCAAAAGATTCAAAATCTCCCCAGTGCAGCTCTCTTAGGGTATGTTTTTTCAGGGTCCAAGTCAAGTTTCAAACATGCCTAATTAAGATTTATTCTGTTTTTGTCAATCTGTAAGAGGACTGGCATTCACCACGGGCTGGCCCATGAGAGCATGCGACCTGCACTATCCCCTGGGCCTGCCAGGGACACAAGAGTGGCTGCCCTCCTAGACAACCATTTAGACCTTCAATTATTCTACTCTCCTCAACCAATACAAGATGCCTCAGAATGCCATCAGTTAAGAGTGGAGAGCAACAAAAGGTAGGAGACTAATAAAGGAAATAGAAAAGGTAGCATTTTAAAAAATCACTAAAATTATTCAAAAATGTCTGCCTCGGGGGCAAAAATTAAATCAGTGTGTTGCCTCTGGCAACCATGAGGGATGAGATGCCAACTTTATCCCATTCTGTGGATAAAAATGTAATAATTGCATGCTCACAGACAAATTTCCCCACAGATTAGCAAAAGAGCATTTCAGAAGAAACTATCCTACTGAAACATTACCACACGATGCTATTTTCCCATTATTTTGGCAATAGATTCTCCCACCTTATTTTCAAGGAAGCTATTTTGACAAAAGAAAGAGTAGACACTAAACATCTGTTAGGAATTGAGTGGTTTTTACTTTTTAAATACTATTTAAATTACTTGACAACAGTACCCAGGGATAACAACTGTTAAAGTTGTGGTCTAAACTACTTATTCCACTTGTGTTTTATTTAAAATTAAAATTGAAATGCACATGTTAAACCCAGTAATAAGCCAATGTAAAATGACAAACACATACCAGGTCAACATTCTGTTCCTAGTGTAATAGTTTTTCACAAAGCACCACCAATAACAGACATTATGATTAAAATGAATTAACTGGCATTAAAAACAAAACAGTAAATTACCAATGGCATCATCTTCTGGTGGCCCTGTTCTAGACTAACAGTCTCATGACACCACTTGTCCAACAAAACAACATGCCAACCAGTAGATGAGACAAGTTTAGCTTAGCTATAATAAGCAAAAACAAAAATAAAAGAGATCCAAATCCTAGCTTTTGTGTGCCAAGCCTTGCTATTAGCTCAGTCTCAGTATGATACTATTCTCAATATCCCCACAGAATATTTTAGCCTCAAAGAGCTGAAAATAACACATACATTCACACAAACCTATTTTGTCAAGGGTATGTTTTCTATTTAAATTTTGTTTTTAAATATAGAAAAATACGTGGTCACTATAGAAAATTTATAATGCAAGTATGAAAACAAAAGAAAAAAACATCTGTAATCTCATCACTCATAATCATTACATGTTTCAGCATATAACTTTTCAGTCTTCAAGTATGCTTGAATGTCTATGTAAACGTATGTACGTCTTTAAAAAAAAAATTGCTGAATATACCATTCCACAATCTGAACTACTTTCAGAATCCACATGGAATTCAAATGCAGTCCTCTTAGTAGTTCATTTTAACTTTAACAGTGTTTAACTGACATTAAGTTATTGTATTCAGAGGTCTGGGACATAAGACGCTCTAGATCAGACTATATAAGAAATTAGGATGCACTCAAAATTTTCATTAAAAATTGAAAACAGAAAATAACAAATGGCCACTAGTACTGTACTCCTTAAAAGTATTAGAATGCACTGCACCTCTCATTATTAGTTAGGACTGGTAATTAAAAGGGAGCCATGGGGGCAGGCAGCCGTGGCCTCAGCCCTAAATGCAAACACGACCATGAGGGGAGCTTAACCAAATGCCAGTGCCTTCAGCCCCACCGTGCCAGGCTCTGATTTAAAGGGTCTGGAGTGGGGCCCAGTTCCAGGTGGTAAGAGAAAGTAGGAATGGATAAAGATCAAAGGGAAGACAGGTGAGCGGGTCAAAGGTAAAAAAGAAGCAGAAAGTGACCAAAGAGGGTAGTCTGAAAGTGGAGCAGTTCTAAATTCAAGCAACTCAAAAAATAAAAATAAAATAACAAAATAAAAAAATAAATTCAAGCAATTCAGACGATGTGGCCACATCTGTAATTCACAGATGTCTAGTATAACTTAAGGTCCACAAAGCCAGAATATTAGAAAGCTTATGAGCATTAATGTTACTGAGAAATGGTCAGGATTAAAAAAAAAGCCCAGTCCTTTGGACAATGCTCTCGAGCATCCAAGAATCCTATGGCCACTATTCTTTCTCTGTTAATACCTAACCCCCAAAACAGAAGGGGTTTCAGAAGCCATGCAGTTCACCTTACCATTTTACAGATCCAGGTATTACAGGCTCAGCTCAAGGTTACACAGCTAAACTGGAAGTACATAAATCGGTGTACATGAAAACACAAAAGTGATAAACACATAATGGATGAGAACAGAGATGCGCCACGAAATGATCTTCTTGGACCTGGAATATCTGCAGTATTAGTAAAAGAACTGGGAACACCCACCCTGGGGGCAAACACAGAGCGTGCGAAATGCAGCAAAGTTTGTGGAGGTGTCCTGCAGCGTGATATCAGCAGAGAAGCAACACAGGGCCACATTTAGTGGTACTACTAGAATGAACTTGAGAAGATGATGGCCATAGGTCCAAATCCCAGCTCTGCCACTCAAACTCAGTTTGCCTGGAACAAACTGAGATTTTGCTAAGTCTCAATTTCCTCATCTCTACAATAGAGATCAATAATATATATACATCAGAGTGATTGTAAGAATGAGTTACTTAGCACCATGCATATAACACAGAAATTGATCAATAAATGGTAGCTATCATCACCATTACCAGGATGAAAAAACTAAAGGTCAGGCCTTGACTGTCAAGAGCACAGCACCTATCGCCACTGATGTTAGTTTCTGCCTCAGATCCTCCCCGATTACTCTGCCTCTAAAATCTTCATACGAACTTCTCTGCTTTCTAGTTTCAACTCATCGCTTTATAACTTAGAAGGTTTCTAACACCACTATAGGGAAAATGCCAAATTCCCTCTCTAATACACTGTGTTTATTATAACCAGCTCAGCTAGAAGTACCTTTTTAAGCAATGTGCTACAAAGGCCCATGCAAATACTGAACTTTCAATTCTTTTTAATAAACTTACAGTTAAATATATCCTTTAATTCTGTGGAAGTTCATTTTCCTGGTTACACTCTTTTTCTCGTTATCAAAGAATGTAGGAATCCACTATGTGAAATAAATACAACAGACAATTTTTTAAAAACTCCCACCAAGTCCAGAGACTAATAATATGCACATTTTTAAGGTGATTCACTTGCTACTGGGTTTTAAGTCAAAGACAACACACTCCTCGGGGAAGAAACCTACATCCTTGAAAATTCTTCTTGAGGCTCTGCCACTATAATAAAAAGTTCTTCCCTCTCCACAGTGGGAACAGCCTGCTTCTCAAAACTGCAAGAGATAGTGGATTTAACCAACCTGACTTTGATGCAGATTGAATAGGAAAAAAAAACTTCAGTATATGTAAAATGCTTCAGACTCCTGAAAACTCAATAAGAATAACTGAAAAATATTCTATGATTTTCCTCAAGTTTTCTGCTGTTAAAATGTTGTCTTTATCAATGGATACCATCAACAAAATGAAAAGATGACCCGAATTGAAAGAAAACATTTGCAAATCATATATCTGATAAGGGACTTGGATTTAGAATACATAATGCATTATTATAACTCAATAATAAAAAGACAAATAACCCATTTTTTTTAATAGGCAAAGGATTTGAACAGACACTTCTCCAAAGAAGACATATAACTGGTCGATGAGCATATACAAAGATGCTAATCATCCACCATCAAAGAAATGCAGTTCAAAACCACAGGGAGACGGCACTAGGACAACAAAAGGGTGACGAGAGTGTTGGTGAGAACGTGCAGGAATTGGAATTCCCATACATTACTGTGGGGAATGTAAAATGATGTAGCTGCTGTGGAAAACAGCTGGCAGTTCTTCAAAGGTTAAACAGACTTACCACACAATGCATCAATTCCACAACTAGTTATATACCCAAGAGAAATGAAAACACGTGTCCACACAAAAATTTGTAATAGCCAAAAAGTGAAAGCAACCCATATGTCCAGCAACTGATTAATGGATAAATAAGATGCTATACACATACAATGCAATACCATTTAGCCATAAGAAGGAATGAGCTACTGATACATACTACAACATGGACGAACCTTGAAAACATTACGCTAACACAAAGAAGGCAGTTTTAAAGAACCAACTATTTTATGATCCATTTATGTACAATGTCCAAAACAGGCAAGTCTATAGGGCTATTTAGATTGCCTGGAGCTGAGGGGGAGTGAAGGGAAATGTCGACTGCTAATGGTACAAGTTTCCTCTTCAGGATGATAAAAATGTTCTCAAATGTAATGATGGTTTCATGACTCTAGTGAACACACTAAAAACCACTAAATTGTATACTTTAAACAAATTGTAAAGCAAGTGAATTATATCTCAGTAAAGCTGTTATATCATTTTTCAAAACGAAATACTTTACTACTAGTAAGAAATCATCTGCATTTCATGAAATAAAAGACTATTCCCCACAGATAAACAGTGCTCCACTATGAAATGGTATGACTTTGAGGAGAGGCAGGGCGGGGAAGAGGGTAAGGGGTAGAAACATGAGTGGCCAGAAGTTAAATGTTAAACCTGGGTGAAGGGTAAAAGGGCTTTATTATATTCTTCTATATGTTTATACATTTGAAATTTCCATAATAAAAGACTTTTAAAAGTTAATCAGTTGTATACTATAAAATGATTCACAAAACCTGAAATCCCCTATTCAGCCACTGTTCACTCAGGGAATAAAAGAGAGGACTCAGTATGCGGACTGGCAGCCTAGATAAAGAATAGCCCAAAAGAAAACTGCTGTCTCGGTGCAATGAGTCTGACAGAGTCAGCCCACTGGTCGGAATGCTGAGTTTTGCTGAATGGTCAGTTAGTAAAACCAAATCCTCCTCTGGGGTGGGGGATGGAGGGTGGGGTGGCTGCAAGGGGAGGCTGTTGGCACTCAGTGACAATGCTATGGTGTAATAAATTATTGAAACATTTTTTATGCTTTAAAAAAGTTTCTAACAGAATTACCTGTAGAACACTGGTCTTTACTGGCAAATACTGAATAACCGTTTTTATCTGGATATAAGTAATTTTACTATATTATTTTTAATGGGCCATTTCTTTCTGCTTTTATTTACTGAGGAATGAGACTAAGTACTGTTACCTGGAGATCAAAGTAACAACTCAAAATAACCATGGGTTCTTAGCAAAAAACATTAAATACCTAGTATGGGCCAGAGGCTCTCCTGAGATCTGGAGCTACAAAGGTGAAATTGAAAGGAAGGCAGTCCTTACCTGAGGCAGGCAGACACACAGGGACACAGACACTGACAGCGATGAGATAACTGCTTTGACATGCCATGGGACACAGGAGAGGAAGCAGGTAGCCATTTTAGCCAAGTCTTAAGGAATGGCACCAAGGAAGGCCAGAGACAGAAAGAGCTGTGTGCAACATTCCAGGCAACGCAGACAGCAGGAAGGCAGAGAAAGAAAGTGTCACAGGTAAGAATAGGAAGGTGGCTGGTGCCAGGTCCTTGAACGCTAGTGCACAAAATGACCACCAGAGGGCGCTGGTTAAGCATATAGATTTAACGACTTGAGAGATTTCAACCCAGTAAATCTTAAGTGGGGTCTAGAAGTCTGCATTTGTAACCGGCAGCCTGAATGACTCCAACCCAGGCAGTGACACGCTATAGAGTTTTGTCTTTTATCACAAATGATTAAAAGCCACTGAAAGATTTTAAGCAAAGGAATAACAAGTTAAAGTATGTAAACTAAGACTCAGGAAGATGTGAGGGAAACAAATTGAAAGGAAACTGCGAAGTCCGGCGGGAAGGTAACTGAGGAACTAAAAAGAAGCAGGCTGAATAGTAACCAACCTGACATTAGAGAGAAGAAAGAAGAATAGGGTGGCTTCCAGTCTCTCAGTGGGGTGGCTGATGGATCACGGTGCCATGGAGTCAGATGTGGTATAGAGACAGCAAGCAGAGGGGGCTGAAGGAACCGAGTTCTGTGTGTGTATTTGTTTTCATTAACTTTTTGTCATAACCAAACTTTTTACTGAGATAACTAGATTCACAAACTTTTTACTGAGATAACTAGATTTCTTGCAATTGCAAGAAATAATACAGAAAGAGCCTACGTACCTAGTTCTTACTTTTCCCAAATGTTAACATCTCGTTAAACTATAGTAAAATATCACAACCAGAGTTCAGTTTTGAACCCTTGAATTGGAGATGTTTGTCTACGGCCATGCCACCCTGAACAAGCCTGATCTGCATACATACATATATATACATATATCTACACACACACACGCTTAGAACTGCGTGCCTAGGACAAAGCAAACTTTTGTGATTTATAGGGCCGAGCAGATAGCAACCCACAGATGGGAAGAAGTAATCTTAGGTGAAAGTAGGATCTGGCTGGCCGAGACAAGGAAGACAGGTAAGGACTGCAAATAAGTTTGTATAGGTGTCCGTATAGGCAGGAGTGAGCAGGCAGCTAAGGGGGAGACTATTTCTGTCCCCTGAAGTTCAAGGGAAGGATGGTGGGGCAGGGAAGGAAGCCTCCGGAGAGAGATGAAGGGAACAGATGCCATGGGCAAAGGGCACTCTGCCCAACGAGTGAATAATAAAGTTGAGGAGGGAAGAAAAAGATACCCCAAAAAAGATAAGGGCCATGATTAGACAATATATAAGTAACTGCATAGTTGTGTGACAGCTAGTTAATGTTTAAGAATTTCAGGGTAAAAAGAGACCAAAGTGGCCAACCGAGGAAATGGGTGGCAAGGTCTAAGGCAGGAAAAGGAGGAAGAGGGGCTGACACAAGAGGTAGGAGCAAAAGAGTCGTGTGTCCCAAGGCAGCAAGGAAACTCCTAACTGCACCTTCTACCTTACAGGTGCCGGACTGGTATCTGATACCTGAGCAGAACAGCATTAACATTTTTCTTGGTTTTTCGCTCTTGCTGTCAGATCTCCAATTCTTGTTTCCATTCTAACGTAGACAATGCTGACCGTTGCATTTAGGGATTTTTTTCTAATTGTCATTTTTCCCTATCAAACTCGTACATGCCTCTGAAGCCATGGCTCTTGGCAACCACAGAATCCAATTTTAGCCCCTAGAACAAGAACTTCTTATTCAACACATCAATCACACCGCCAGCTCCTCATGCACATACAGCTTCAGGGGTTTCCTCCTACCAGAGGGGCACACACTAAACACCTGCCACGACAGGCTCGACTCCTTCTAAGGGGCGTGGGACATTTATTGGAAATTAATGTCATATTAGCATATGGGAAATTTCTCAAATCTTTTCAGATTTCTGTACAAACCTGAGTGAGCAGTGGCCTTGGCAGTGGTGAGATGTTCCTAGCATACAGTAACAGGCACATTATTTTTACAAATATTAAACTGGTACATTTAATTAACCCCTTAGGACCAAGCCATGGGTTTTGCTGCCCCAAGAGAAGAAAGCTATACAGCAAGACAACAGACTTGTCTTCAGCAAAACAGCAGACTTGCTGACACCAGAGCTTTGCTTCCCGTGTTTAGAGCACACCTCTGTGCATCCCTAAAGCCTTGGGTATAAAGGGAAGGCCCTCTCCTGAGGATATGGGTGGGAGGTGGACAAAGGGAGGTGCAGCACCGAGAAAAAACATTTACAACCAGCCCCACAGAAGGCATCGAAGCTGTCTGAATTATACATCGGACATTTCATTATCTCAAACCTCTTCCAGCTTCTGCTACAGAAGATGTGGCAGAAATCCCCAATCATTTGTGGAGCAAAAATAAACTACATTTTCTTCTTTTTATACTTTGCATTGGAATGTAATTCCATGGTAAGTGTGGTTTGAGTAAAGTTTCTATAGTAAAAGGAGCATTATATTTATTACTTAGAGGTACCAAATGCAGGTGCTATTAAAGTTCGTACTGCTGATCAAGCTTTAGATAAGTAAGAGTCTTTCATTAGGACATAAATACAAATACTACTACAGACATACTGCCAGATACTGTCGAGTAACCCTAGGCTAAAAAGTTCTAACACATAAAAATGCTTACACACTATGCAGACCCAGAAGGCCAATCTCCCACTGGCCCTCCTTGGGAACTCACTGAGTTTTATTTTTCTGGAAACCAAAGACTGATGACGATATATCCGTTTAATTAAATTGGTTCACTAGAGCTGTGTTACTCTCACAAAGACATTCCGACTGATACTGTACTGACCCTTAACTAATGTGTTTTCTATCCTGTCAATATATTCTATGTGTGCCTTGACTCCAAAATAACAGTGATTTGAAACCTGCCTTAGAGAGCCACTTTATTACAGGGATTTCATTTGGATGATTATACACACTTTGTCTGAAAATGACTCTGAAACTTAAAGTACATTTTTTTTAAAAAAAAAAAAAAGAGCTTTCTATTTATCATGGAATTAACATTCCAGTGCAAATTGCAAAAAGAAAAGATCCAGCTTTTGTAACTCATTAAAAAGTTAGTAGTTTATAGCCCTTCGAAAGAACAAGGCCACTATGAGCACAGTATGGAACAAGCAGCAATTTCCTTAAAGAAACATAAAAACAAACTAAAGATATACATAAAAAATACCTCAGAAGATACACAAGAAGCTGCTAACAACAGCTTCTGAAGTGTATACCAAGGGGTCTGGGAGGCAGTGAGAAAGACAGGACTGTGAAATTTCACTCTGAACATCTGAATATGTTGTTTTGTATCACAGATATGTATTAACTATTTTTAAAAATTAAGTCACACGAGACGCTGCCTTTTTTTTAATTCTCAGGTTTAGGCTATGAGCGATTGATCTGCACTGCACAATGCGCGGCAAATAAAAACTCGTTAAACACTGAGTTTTTTGAACCACCCTTCATATCTCACCCAACACCACTGCCCCATCCCAGCCTCACAATCGCGCCCCCATTTGATTTGGGCAGGCTGTAAATTCTATGAGCAAACAGGACCCAGAAACAGAAGACAAGTTCAGGACAGAATTCCCAGTTCTACTTTCTGTGGGTTTTATAACCCTAATTTATAAACTGGAGATATCCAGCTACCACAGAAAGATTTCTGTAAGGATTGCCCAATTGACAATATAAAACCAGTTTGTAAATTAAAAAAATAAGATATTTTTGTAGCATAATATGCTCCAATTGTAGGCATACATGCATGTACTAAGAGCCATGAAGAGTAAAGAACTGCAATATGCACAATTAAATTTGGATTCTGATTACCCTTTTACCACAGGAGATAAATCAAGCAGGAGTCAACATTAAAACTGAGTTAGGAAACGGAGAAAATGTTGAGCGGTAATAGGTTCTTAACAGAAAATGCAAGATTAGATAATTCACCCATACCAACAAAACCAGAAGAAATGACAAGAGCAAAGACCAGAGCAAATATAGTACACATAACAGAACTGTAAACCTAACTCATTTGCGCTCTCAGCTTGCCAGGGAGAAAGATAATTACCTAATTCAAGATCAAGAAATAATTTTTAAGATGAAAAAAGAAAACAACCAAAAAAAGCTCCCAGTTTTTACTTAAAGGTTATGTTAAGGCCCAGCTCATATTTTCTTGCTTCAGAAAACCTTCCCTAATTTTTCCAGTTTCTCCATCATTTCCTATGTAATTACGGGTAATTAAATGCTGCTGACTATTGCCCTCTGTTTTAGATGTGCATCTTGTTACCACAAAAAATAATAGCCCCCATTTGGTTAAAATTCTTTGCAGCATCTGCCCCAACTCATAGGACTCCCTGCTGAGTTTTTTTTTTTTAACTAAATCACTCCTGATTCAAGTGAAATGTGTTCTTTGAATACATTTCTCTAAGAATTCAAAAGCAATCATAGCCAGACATTACCTTTGATTTCATCAAAATTTTAACTGATCATAAACACACACACACACACACACACACCTCCACCATCACCACCACCACCATTGCATACCAGCATTCTAATATAGAAAAGGAGCTATAACATTCTCACTTTGTAAAAAGCTGAAATATGCTTCCATAGTGCAAAAATGAGGAATGCAGAATTACACTGCAGTATAGTAAAACTTGATTAGAATTTTTAAAAGTTTCTGTAAATCAGGAAGGTCCAATGGTGGATGCCAGGGGCTAGGTGTAGGGGGAGAGAGGGAAGTTCCAATGGGTATAGTTTTCAGTTTTTCAAGATGAAAAAGTTCTAGAGATCTGTTGCCCAACAGTATGCATAATATAGTTAACAGGACTACACTGAATGTAACTTTAAAATGGTTGATGATGAATTTTGTTTTTTACCACAATTTTTAAGTCTCTGTAAATCATGAAATTTTACATATTCAATTAACTGAACAGCTAAACACCTGGAAAAATATTAAAACTCAATTTTTAGAAAGAATGCCTACTTCATTTTTGTTATAGTCCTAAGTGTTCGGCTTAGTGAGAAGTAAGCTCTTGTTATCTAATATTATCTAAGAATAATTAAAATTATAACGCATTTCCTGAACTTCCTTTAAATCTTTGTCATAAAACACATTTTTACGACAAGGTTTATCTTCCAGAAAAGGTACCAACAACAATAGTAATAATTAGGAGAAGAGATTAGTTTTAGCTAACTTTTCATTGATATCAAAGTTACATTTGCAGTCTTAGAATCCAGTAGTTAGTTCTACATGACAATAACTGTCCATAACTCCTCATTTCTCATTCTCCAAATTCAATTCTTTCTAACTCTTTCCACCCCTATATCTTTTGTTTGCCTCTTTATCTCTTAATAACATGCTTTCAGTCCTACTTCTTGAATTTAAGCATTATCTGTTGGCTTCCTATATGAAAGATGATGGAATATTTAGGTCTCTTTCACCTCCCACTAAGACAGTACTTGTATATTTCTATCTTCCTGTTTTGTCTTCCCAAGAGAAGACTGTAGCAGATTTTAATTCTGAAGCTCATATGTGTTCATAGCAGGGTAAAACAAATAAGTAACCAACCATGTTCTTATTACTAAAAGTTACTTGATTTTTCATGTAATAGAAATGAGATAAACACAAAATTGAAAAAATTAATAAAACTAGGGATATAAGCTCCCATATTCACGCATACACACATGCAGTTATATATGTCTCCATCTACCACTGACAGGGCCCAGATGCCATGACCCTAACAGCAGTGAGCACCTTCAGCATCCAGATCTTGCTTTCCGAACACTAGAGAGAAGCAGGGTTCCTTAGAGAAATCGCTCACTGCAGAGCTGAGGCAGAAAAAGTACAAGGTGAGCCTGGAACATCTTTCTGTGCCAAAAAACTAGAAGGTGCTCTAAGCAAATGGTATCATATCAAAAGGATGCAGAAGAGCTTGAAGCATCTTCCATTGGCCAACTCTGGGACAATGTGAACACCAAAGTGAACAATGAGTATAAACTGGATGCAAAATACTGAATAAATAAAAATCCACGAGCCTATAATGATGACCAAAGAAAAATTTTTTGAAAAATAGAGAAACTCATTTTTCAGCAGTAAAGGTGCAATTACAGCAATTCTTACTCTGGAAATTAATAATTAAAAGAAAGAATTCAGCATTTACTCTGCCTTTTTTTTTCAAAAGAATTATGATTTATCACAGTTGATGAGAAAAAGTCTATTTCTGCAGAAGCATGCCAACATCCAGCCAGTTCCCATGAAATAATGGTTTTGGGCTTGGTTCATCAATAAATGCTAAAACTTTAGGGTGAAAGATTGTCAAGGAATGGGACGATTGCAGGTGCCAAATTCTTACCCCACAGTCCCCGTTCCTTCTATTAGAGAGTTTTTACCAGAGAGTTACCTCATCAATTAAAACCTATTTTTCATGCCTAAGTAAAGCATGAATTTAAATTACACTTATACAAGCACTTCTGTCCAATCTTCGGGGTTATTTTCACAGTAAGCAAGGCAGATTATGTCTTTATGACAAATGAGATACAAGGAACACTCTGAAAATGTGGAGGCAATCTTGACTCGAAACTAAAAGCTTCTCCCTAGAATCAAAAAAGATAGTATGCAATGTCTTCAAGGACCCAAACTGAAAGTTAGCTGGTTGGCTTAGATAAGAAACCACACTGTCAATAATGTGTTTAACAGGGTTTATTTTTGCAGTCCAAATGGCTCAATGAATATGTCACAAATTAATTACAACTGTGCAAGAAAGGTGGTTGTTTCTTCTTTGTATTTTGGGGTGCGATAAGGAAAGTGTTTCCAAGAGGATAGTCGACCCTAAAAAGTCTCTCATCCAACTCCAACCCCAAACCAACAAAACCTCAGGGGTGCAGAGGAAACAACTAGGAGTAAATAGACCAGTTCCCTGAGCAGTTTGACCTCAAAGCATTTTAAGTTTCTTCTAATCTATCTGTTCCCTCCATGACAGACCTCATGTCCACAATACATCTTGTCACTTTTCACCATACTGAACAGCCAACAACTTCCAGCCAGAATTAGAGATGCTCATCTTTTAAGCCATTTCATCTTTCTCTCTCTCTCTCTCATTTCTATGGCATCCTGGACTTTGCTATGCTCTGCCTGCTCCCCATGGCACCTGTGAGAACAAGAGTTCTGAGTCCCCCAGTGCTTCCCACAGCCCCCAAGTCCTGCATCCTGTTCCCTGCTGGCACCTTTCTCCCTAGTGATACTTCTTGCCTTCAGAGGCCCAGACCCACGACATGCCTGTTCCCCCAGCAACATCACAGCAGGAAGGAAGAAAAAAACACCTTCTAGTTAGTCCAGCTCCATCTGTGCCAGCAAGTTACTCAGCTTCTGAGGCTCAAGTCTCTCATACACAAAATGGAATATAAAACCTAAACTGCAAGGTTGTTATAATGATTACAGATAATGTCTATAAAGTTCCCAACGCAATGCACAAAGAAACAAATACTGGCTAGTAATAACAGTAGTCCTAGTGGCAGCTGCAGCATACTATTGATAGTCTACATTTACTGGCCATTAACTGCGTGCCAGACACAGTTCTAAACACTTTAAAAGTATTGACTCATCTCACCCTTAAAAGGCACGGTCAATTATCCCCATTTTACAGAGAGGAAACTGCGGGAATGTTGTAACAATAGTGATAAGAAGCTGTTCCATGGTTCTCCATTATCCAGCAGACAGAACTCATATATCCCACTCTAGCAAACAACTTTCATCACCATCCACTGGTACCTAACGCCAGAATTGGGGGCTGAGGGAGTAGGAAGGACACAACATGGCAGTTCCACTCCAAGTCAAACTATCTGATGACACTATTTCTCTGCAAACACTATCCTTCTGCCAGAAATGCCTTCTTGGCACAACACCCCCAACGCTCTCTTCCTGGGCAATGCCTCTTCTTTCAAAACTGTACTCAAACATCACTTCCTCTGTGGATGTCCCTGGACTTCCCAAGTTCCTTGGGACTCCCTCTGCATTTTATCCATTTTACTATTAGTGCTTTCTTTCTTAATATTTGAATCGTTTGGATATATGACCCCCAAACTGTGAATATCTAGCATAGTTTGGGGGAGAAGGGTATACAGCCAAACAATCCAAGCATTAGAGAAAGAAGGAAGAGCTAATGACTGCATTCTCCTTCTCTCTGTCCACATTGCCCAGCAACGTGTCTACACAGGCTTCAGAGCCTAGACAGACACATGCTGATGGGGCTCTGTGCACCACCCAGAGCAGCATCCTAAACTGAGAAATGGGAATAAAGTCTCTCTCTCACAGAGTACCTAAATAATAAATCAAGAAATGAACAGAATATACACAGAACCTAGCAGATGTTCACTAATGAAACGGGGCATCATGGCACACCACAGTGATCCTGGTAGAGGAAACCCAGCCTCAGGGTCCAACGGCATGGGAGTGAAGGATCCTCAAGGCTGAAAAGGTCCCTCCAGTAAGCGAGATCATTTTCACAGTGTGATCAGGAGCTGATTCAATCTACGGTTGAAGGGAGCACCTCATTCCTGCTTACTGTAGTGAGGGGAATTCTGCAATCGCTCAAGATATGCTATCAGTTACAGTGATAGCAATAATGGTATAAATACTGTAGCTGTAATGAGTTGGCTCGGCAACAAGACCCCTCACAGGAAATTCCTACAAATAAATGTATAGAGTTCTCTGTTACTTACTGTAAAGTCATATTTCCTAATCTGTTCAAAGACTTTCTTTAATTGCATAATTCTGTAAGCTTTATTTTTTTATTTTTAAATATTAGCTGATCCATTTTCAATGCTTTCCTCTGGTAAGCTCAAAACATTTAAGACAGCTAAACATTAAAAACTAAACATCACCCAACTCAAAGAAAATATCTGAAAACTAAACATCACCCAACTCAAAAAAAAATATCTGAATCTAACTATGCAGTATGACTGGTATACTTTCCCTCAAGTCTGCAACACTCACCTATCTGATAGCATTTTCTAAACATCACGTCTACCTATAACCTCCTCTTTATTTTATTTTTTGGGTCTCTTAAGGACCAAGAATTACAATCATTTCCTCCAAGCTTCCGTAATTCACCTCTATTTTAAATTCTCTGCCCTCATGTCAGAATGTATCCAAGTCAAATATTTCTTTACTCTCCAGGGCCCCTCCACTCCTCTCACTTTTGGGTACACACTACTCTGGATGTGTCTTTGCTAGGTGCAAGCTCCCCAGAGCAGCAATCCATTTAATCTACATTTTAGATCTATAACTATATGCACAATGATAGTGAGGATCTCTGTGTTGCTACGTTTAAAGAATTTACACATCGGGGCCTGCTCCCTTGTTGCTGTCAGCCCACTTCACTTTAGGAAAAACTCTCTTCAATAATATCAAAAAGCAGTGCTTTATAGCTCTGTTCCAACTCTGAATTTGGAAACCAAAAATAAAACATATGTTTCTATTACAAAAGAGTAAAGGCTATTTCTACTAAAAACACTTTACAAATCCTAAGAATAATCAAGACAACAGAGTCATAAAATTAACCCCAGAAGAGGGTGGCACTTGATAGTCAATCTTACCCCCAATGTGCTCAATGATTCTTTTCACTATCAAAGCCAGAACAGAGAACCTATTACTGCAAGTCAATCTTCTGAAATGTATGCAATTTAATCCAATTCAACACATAAGTATGTGTGTACTTGCTTGGCTGTATTGCTTGCTTAAAGTGTGAAACTTGCTACACTACGGCTGTGTCTACACAGCCAAACGCTTCCAAATGTACTGTATAATTTGCTTAAAGAGGTGAAGGTGCCAAGTACAAAACAGAGAATGAGGGGTATCAGGTGTAACAGGGTGACGAAAACGAAGATCAGATATTTGAAACCATGTTCTTTTCATATAATGTAGATAGTGTGACATTTGCATTTTAAAAACACATGCATGGAGAAGTAGAAATTTGATATTTACACAGTAATAGCTAATAAATAACTTAATAATTAGACAATGTAAAATAGTAACTTTGCAGTGGAGAAATCCAGAAGGCACCACCTCACCCAAATGATCAGTTACCACCACCAGTATCAAGACAATGTATTACGATGTATTCAGATGCTCACGGAATCACTGCCTGGTATTTCTACCAAAAGTGCATAACCTGGATCTAATCACGAGGAACTGGACAAATACAAATCAAAGGAAATTCTACAATATAACTGGTCTGTCCTCTTCAAAAATATCAAGAAAATATCAAGGTCAAGAAAAGGAAAGGCTGAAGAACAGTCCCAGATTTAAAAAGACTAAAAAGACATGACGATTAAAGGCAACATGAACCGTGGATCAAGGTTGAGAAGACTGATGTCTAGGGAGGCTAAAGACTCTGCTTCAAATCATCCTGACACTCATTGGTGGAGCCGGGACCAATAAGGACCAAAGCTCTTTCTGAGATGCTAAACCTGAGAGGATAGGGGTGATCTCCTAAAATTCGTGCATTTTAAAAATATTTTTATTTTTAGCTTTAAACATTTTTTAGGCCACAGCTTTTATACTCTACCAAGAGAAATTGAATGTAAGCACTTCTGACTTTTGTGAATTTAAAATTCACACTTTTTAATAACACATGAATAACCATAAAGATCCATGAACTGTAACACTTTGTAAATAAACTGAGTCAAAAAAAAACAAAAACAAAAACCAGCATTATGTGTTACATGGCTTATGGAAAAAAACATTTGTAACAGGCGAACCTAATCAACCATCCATTGTGGGTGTGCAGATTAAAGAAATTTTATTTTGGTGGGAGTATTAAAAAATCCACCCCCAAAAATCAACTGGTTACGCTGGTAAGAAAACGAATGGTAAATGCACTGAATCTGACAAGAAGGCTAAGATGTTCTCAGCTAGAAACTGGAGCGTGGCCTCCCTCCATCCGGCAAAGGAAACCCTGGGGTCATGGTGACAAACTCATCTCCGGGATTCCTAAATACTCTAACTTTGTGAATACGAGGGTCTACCAAACTTTAATTTGCCCTAAAATTGTTTTAAATTTCATTTGGCAGAATCATTTCTGCATGATCACCCTTCTTGGCCTTCCTGTGACAGCTAAAATCAGATTAAACTGAACATCAAGGAAAATACTGTCAGGAACAAGTTACCAAAAATATGAAGAGAGTCTAAGGAATGGAGGAAGAGTCACTCCATTATAGCCGGTGGTGCTGGAAGTTTCCAGGTTACGAATTGGGGCAAAATATATATCTATGTGTATGTATGTGTGTATACACACACACACACACACACACACACAAATGCTTCAGGCCTAATTATTCACATTTATCTTAAAAATTACTGAGTACCTTCTATGTGCCAAATACTGTCCGAGGAGATCCAGCACTCAATAAATCTGACAATGTTTCTCTAGCTGGGAAAGGATGAAGACAGGTGATCAATAAATTAATTTTAAGTATAACATGAGGTGGTATTAAGGGCTATGAAGAAAAATAAAGCAGGATAAAAAGACCAGAGGAACAGCAAAATGATACTTTGACTGGCGTGGTCTGAAAAGGCTTCTCTTAGGATGTGCCATCTGAGCTGACTGGCAGTGGGAGGAGGGCGCAGGCCACATGGTCATCTGTGAGTGGGAGGGAGAGTGGCACCCATGGGTCAAGCCCCAAAGTCACAACGTGCATGTAAGCCACTGGTGTCGGCTGACGCAAACATCTGAGTGGGACAGGAAGTCATGAGAGAATTCTGAGCATAGAAGTATGGCAACATTTATGTTTTAGCTACAAAGCAAAAAGCTGTCATTAGAGAAGTCAGAACAAAAAAAAAAAAAAAGATCACCTGGAAGCCCCTGCAATAGCAGAGGCAGTGGTAGTGGCTTAAGCCTGAAGAGCAACAGTGGAAGCAAGAATACATTGTCAGATTCTGACTACATTTTGAAAGTAAAGCTGACAAGATTGCTGAGGGACTGAACATAGAGTTTTGAGAGAAAGACAAAAGCCCAGAATGACAATATGGCTTTCGCCTTTATCTACCTGGCGACTACATTTAACAACTGCTAAGAAGGATAAGCCTGAAGAAGGAGCAAGTTTAGAGAAGGTGAGAAATCAAGCCTTTGATTCAATATACATTAGATTTAGGTTGCCTATTAGTCATCAAAGTAGAGGTAGCTAGTGAGCAACCAAATATCCAGGTTCTGGGGAGAAATATTAATAAATGCAATAGATAGGTAAATAAGTAATAATTGCATATATGTATCTGTGTGAATGTATGTTTGTATTTGTGTTTCCTTCACACGAATGAAGGAAAGTTCAAAAAGGAAAACATGGAGAAGGGAGAAGAGAAATTTGAACACTATTCTGTATCTACTTTGGCACCCATTTGAAGATATTGTAATGAAAATGTATTACTTTAGTAATAAAAAGGAGGGCATTTCTTTTGTTTCCCCCAATAAAATAATAAGTTGATGAAATAATAAGGTGATGAAAAAAATTAAACTCAGAAGTACAGAATTAACAAAGGACTACAGTGAAAACAACACTTAGAGACAACTGTTGTTAACTTTGTGGATTATTTCCTCCCAGCTTTTTTTCCCTGGACATTTACACAAATACACAGTAGTTAAGTATAATTTATTTTTGCTTGTT
Organism: Pteropus vampyrus; assembly: GCF_000151845.1. Lineage (NCBI taxonomy): Eukaryota > Metazoa > Chordata > Mammalia > Chiroptera > Pteropodidae > Pteropus > Pteropus vampyrus. The sequence goes on along the minus strand of NW_011889023.1, from coordinate 1,235,911 downwards.
TGTTTTAACACACATGAGATATGCTGAACTCAAAAGTGGCAGCCAATGAATTCAGCTATGTTTTTGTTTTGTTTTTTAAGTTTTCGTGCTTTTACAGTGGGCTCCACTCTCCAGTTTATCAGGGCCCCCTACCACTCCCAACCACTCTGCAGCCCAACTCACTTATCTAAGACCACACCTAGCATCTAAGGACATTTGCACCTCAGAACTTTGTAGTTGGGGGTTTCCTTTACAAAATCATAAGCACATTTCCATTTCATACAGGATTATTTATAAACCTAATTTTTTAATGGACATCTTTATATACAATTCTCTGTGCACATTCCTAATGTAGTATCAAATGTTCAATAAAGCATGTTTAGCACTATCTCAAGGAGTAATTGTCCAGTCACCAAGAAAGTAAAGAATCTAATTAAAAATACTTTTTCTTCAGTTCATTCAGCAAATACCTACCATAGGCCAGCGCATGCTTGCGTGTGTGCGTGTGTGTGGCGGGGGCGGCGGGGGGGCGGGGGGAGGTAATGAAAGGCAATATAACATACAAATAAAATAACAACACATGAGCACATAACTGTGAAGGGGAGAAAGAGAGAGAATACTATTTAGGTGTCCAAAGCAAACCTCCTGAGGAAATGACATTTGAGCCAAAGCCTCAGTGAAGAGAAGGAGACATGCAAATATCCTAGAGAAGAGCAATCCGAGTACAGGAAAAGAGAAAATGCCAAAGCCTTGAGAAAGAAAGGAGCACAGCATGTGAGGGGAGAGAAAGCAGGCAGTGTGGCCGGAATATCTTAGGAAGAGAGAGCAAATCATGGATAGCCTTGATGACCACAGGAGAGAATCTGGGTCTTTATTCTAATTGTAATAAGAAATTATTGTAAAGTTATAAATAGAGACACGATCTGACCTGATTTAATAAGCTTTGTGATCAGTGTGGCAGTTGTGGAGAGACTAGAATGTAAGGAGCAAAAGTAAAAGCAGGGAAACCAGTTGGGAAGCTGCCAATGTAGCCAGCAGCCAAGAGATGATGGTGGCTTAAACCAGCATTTTAATTAACTGTGGTGGTAAAAAGCGTACAGATTAAAGACATATTTTGGAGGTAATATCGATAGGACCTGCTGATGGAATCAGGATTCTGGGACTGGGAGAACAAGGATGAGCTTCTCCATCCACAACGTGAATGACTTTTACTCTCATCATGAACCTTCTCAGTACTCACTTTCTGAGGTTGTGTACCAAGGGTGCAGACAACAATTACTTGTAGAATCAATAATGAAATGTAACCTATATCAACCGTATTGTCTCACTTACCCAAGTTGGGATCAGTAGGCTGACGTTTCTTAATTTTAGCTTCAGAAATAGCAGAATAATAGGCACACGTCATCTTAATCAGCCACGTTGCTCGAACCATTGGCACTGAATATTTAGCTAAATATGCAAAAACATCTTCTTTTTTACTAAGGATGGGAACCTAAAAAAAATAACATTTATAATAATCACATACTGTGCTCATCGTTAGGGAAAAGAAAGAGACTCTAAGTTCCTGCTGGCTATAAGAAAGTATATCCTTAAAAAAAAGTATATCCTTGATAGATTTGAAGCAAATTTTCATTAAGAAAAACGAATCAAAATTACGTTTAGCACACTGGCAATGCAATTTTATCAGTTGTGCTTTCTTATAAAAACAAATTATTTTCTAATTTTCAGATGCTGAAAGCTACACATTGTATCAAAATAGAAAAAAATAATTTCATGACAGTCCTCCAAGAAGTTTATCTCAAAATTGAAACAGACAGATCAAGTGAAAAACTCTCCCCGCTCTACATTTTATCCAAGAACATTTTTTATAAAGCTTTTGACTGTACCCATTTCATAAGAATAATACATTCCACAAAGCTTCTAAAAGCACCTTAGCCCAAAATTTAAAATAGAGGCTAAAATGATGGATCAGTGAATCTGCCTAATAAACACTGAGCTAGAAATAGCTGGGTAATTAATTCGCTGTAGAAAGTAGGCACTTGGGACAGTTAATTATTTCTTCCAGACCACGAAGGTACAATTTAGCAAATTAGTATCCCCATGTATCACAGAATGGTTTGAAAGAGTTAATCCACTCTTCTAGAATTCCTCATAAATATCCTGGGCAGAGCCTACTCATCTATACATAATCTATTCAATTTCTGAATATAGAGTAAGAATGGACAAAAGACTTGCTGGCTGTGGTGCAGCAGGATGGAAGCAGTGAAACCGAGAGGCAGGCACACCCCCCACATGAGGGAAAAGTGTCTCTGTGCTCCATTCCTGGCCACAGCCTATTTAGTTCAACCCATCACTCCCAGGTTCTTCGTTTATGAATGTGACAACACCAACCCTATCCACCTCACTGGATGGTTATAAGAGTAATGCGAAAGACTTACATGTATTATAATAATTCTTATTCTGTTGCCAGTTCAAAAGATTTCTCCATGACAGCCAAATTGTTTTCAAGCCATGGATTTAACCCTCCCTTTAAGAGGATCCTAAACACAACAAGCATGGACATCTAGAGCCTCAGTCTCTATGCTTCACACTCTTGCTTGATTTTATGTTGGAAACAAGGCTTCAAACCAGCTAACTGATTCATATAACATGGCATTTTTCTATTAGTTAGCCAAATCCATATTTAGTCAGTGGATGTTTTGCATCATACATGTTACAAATTCGACTATTCACACATTTGGTACAAAGTGTGATCCTAGAATTAAAAGATAAGTATTTTTTATAACACAAAGTGATGTCACTTGATTTCACTTGACTAAAACAAGTGATTTCACCTGGTTCTTACCAACGACCCATCAAGCTGCTCCAATACTGAAGGAAAAGCTGCGTGGCTGGACACTGAGATGCAGTGTATCCATCTGCTGTATCGTTTAATAGACTTTTGATCACATACAGTACCTGTATTGGGTTCTGACTTAGGAACATAATCCCCATAACACAGGCAACTAAATTGCCCAAACCTAACTAAAAGATGAACATCACACAGGCCAAAGTTGGAAGGCTTCCTCTCTGCAGATCACAGTGATACATTTTAACAAGAAAATTTCCTGAAAATTTAGCTTACAAGGCACATTTTTCATGGAGCACAAGTTTCTGGGGGTGTACTATGGTTTCAGCTGTGAACAAGAAAAGCACAGGCTTAAACATTCAGTTAAGACCCGAGCTGCTGCTTTTCACTAGAACACATAGTACGGAATCAGTGAGTTAAGTTTCTGCTGTCAAAGCCTCTTAATCAGACAAACCAAAAGGTAATATCAAGGCCTGAAAAACAGGCAAATGCAAAAAGTAAAGTTAGCATCTCCAAAGAAACATTGCTAACAGTATCTTTTATAGATGTCTAAAGGATTTCTTTTGAACAGAAGGAAAACACACACACACACACACACACACACACACACACACACACACAGTCTGAACATGTAAAATGTTTAGATGAAACAGCAAACAAACTGAGCCACAGGTCTTACATGAACAGCAGAAGGCAAAATTGTAATTCAGCTCACTGCCCCTATGGCAGAGCCCTAAAAAATGGCTGACTCAAATCAAGGGCTTTAGAATTCAGAAGAACATATGTGAAGAAAGTTACTTAATTAAGAAAAAGACATGTATTGATGGTTTTGTCAAATTTACTGTTTGGGCCAGCTCAGGAAGGAAACTATCTTTTACCATGACTGAAGTATGACTTCCTTACAGTGATGGATTCCATTTTCAGCAAAGAAACCATCTGACTTTAACTTGTAGCTGAACCTAGGCAATCAATGGGCAGCTGTCTTGTTTCTAAATCAAGCTAGAGCTGCATATTAGTACCAAAAGAAAACTAAGACACCCTAGCGTGTGACAGTCTTCCATCCTCGTATCACCTTTCTCCTCGAATGCACGTTGCCATCAGCATCCCCCACTCGCTTAGCAGTTGTAGAGGAAAAAGAAACTCCGTAGACCCTGGTAATCAAGTCACCTGAAGTGAACACGTGACAACACATGAACTAACTCTTCAAGAGCTAGAAGAACATCCCTAGTGGGCCAGAAGTCTCCTTTTCCAAACCCAGCTATGACCTCGATTGAGTTAAAGGGCCCTTTACAGGCCATTGTTGACTTTTCGGTGGCTACATACTTGGAATGCTATGGAGCTTCATAGTAACAGAAAACCAGGTCTAGAAACCTGATCCATCCCATACAGGAAACTATTTTGAACTCTAGATCAGAGCCAGAAGATGACTCGGGATCTTAGCGAGAAAATGAAGGTCTTCTGCATTAAGCCACCTCACAGAGAAACACCAGAAATTTAAAAAAGTATCTTAACTTTCCAATATGAAGAACATGCAGAGAATATAATCTTTTACCCAACTCTGAAAGAACTTTCACCATCTCAAGAAGATGATATGCTGAAGAGGGGAGAGGAGAGAGAGGAACTCTTGAAATGCTCAAGAAATGAATGCTTCAAGATACAGTCAATGATTTTATAAAGAAAACAACGTTAGTCTACAGCCATGCCACATTGAACATGCCCGATCTCGTCTGATCTCGGAAGCTAAGCAGGGTCGGGCCTGGTTAGTACTTGGATGGGAGACCACCTAGGAATACCAGGTGCTGTAAGCATAAAAAAAATAAAATAAAATAAAAATAAAGAAAACATCTTTAACTTTGCAAAAATTTAACGTCAGGGCTTACCTGAGGGACACCTGACTTGGCCAGAGGCAGCTCCTAATAAAGAAAGAAGAACAATGGCTAATACAATGCACCGTAATTCATCTCCTTCCTAAAAGATGAGAGAGCTCACTACACACCTAAAGCAAGGGCATCAATTCCTCACCAGTTTCGCTTTCAGGAAACAGCCACAAAATGCATTCTAAAAGCTTATAAGAAAGGAAACTCTAAAAAGAAAGATGGCAGGCTGGCTACATGGGAGGTGAAGGTACTAAACAACATGGAAGATATGGACTATTGTTAGAAAGCCAACAAATATAGAAGGATGCCCTCTGATTTACATGGCCTTCATAGGAAATAGTGGCCTATGGTAAATGTTCAATACTGGAAAAGAAAGGCCACACTGTTCGGCCTGTATTGAGACAGAGGCACTATCTGAGTAGCAAGAGGTGGTTCCGCTGACTTTTCTGATTTTCAAGGATTTCAGTTGCCTTTAATTATTGAAATCTATGAAAAGCAACATAATGCTACAACACTAGGGCAAAATAAAGCCAAGGGAGCTATGGGTACCATTTTCAAAGAGTTGCTTTACAAAACAAACAAGCAAATATATGAAGGAGATCTCCTCTAAAATTGGTCTGCACCAAGCCTGATAATAAAAACTTAATACCAGGAACAGAAGATGGGCACCCCTAAAACTAAAGGGTTTCAGGGGAGAAAAGAAAGATCTGTGGGATTACCTGAAAGGAGTTCAAGACATTAGAGATCAAGACCAAGAGGGAGGTCTCCAGCTCTCGTCTAAATTTCAAGACATTTTTTATCGCTCGGACTATAGGACTGTTGAATGCATGTATTATTTCCCACTTAATAAAAATGACCAAAGGCAAAGATTTTAAAATAACTCTCCCTCCCACCCCACTCCACCCCAAAAAAGCTGGGAACTATAAATAAACCTGCCCATTTTGCTCTAAAATTTTTTCAAAGAAGTTTTTCAAGCACTCACAGAACCACTATCTTTATCCTGTTTGTTAGGGAGACAACTTAGAGCATTTGGATGGTTGGTTACCTTCAAGACAAGGAAATAACATCAAAGCAAGGATTTCTACACAACACACTTTAGACATCCTGGGCTAAGAAAATTGAAAACGTAGTAGAAATAAAGTATTATTGCCTGTTCTTGATTTAAAAACTTTGTCTACCTAAAGGCCACATAAACTGTTCCCTGTGTGGAATGTTTATATCTAAGGACAATCTAGACACCACATGCCTTCAAAATAAAGGAGAAAACAACATATGTGCAGCATACACCTGGTACAGTATATCTGCTATCAAGGCTGTGAGTTTTGGAGAGAATTAGGGAAAATAAATGCATACTTGAGCATTATTTCAAACATCTTCATTTCTATAAGACCATAATGAAAACAATGTAAGAAAAAATACCTTTTTTGCCAAAATAGCAAGTGGTTTATTTCCTGCTAAGTCAGAGAACCAACTATGAATTGCACTCTGGGATCGAGCAGTAACCAGCCAATAATTATCTTTAGCATTAACTTGTGGTTTCTTCTTTCCGGTGTCCTGGAAAGTGTTAAGCTTTAGTTTCTCAGCTAATATGCTGCTAAAATAAGCTCCAATCTGAGGAAATAAGAGAGAAAAAGAAAAAGTTTAAAGACAATAAATATGTTAATAATGTATATTAGTATTTTATTTTTTATTATTTTAACTGAAAATCTTCAAACAGCCCATCAGAAAATAAAATGGCAATTGAAGCCCTTGAAGTCAAGAGCTGTCATTTCCTTTTACTAACATAACTCAAAAACTCCCATAGCACCTTTATTCCGCTATTAACGAGTAATTCAAGGAAAAAAAGAAGAGCCTTTGAAAATCTCTGGTAAGATGAAGTTAATTACAACCTGAATAAATGTCAAGAGAATGAATTCCACTTTAATCTTCAGCTGTACTTCTCTTTTTTCATACTACACACCCATTTGGAGAGAATAGTTTTCCTGAGAGGTGTTGCGTACGAGAACAGAAAGCCTAGTAATCACACAGTAATCATTCTTTTCCTTGTTTCATCTTAATAGCATATATTTTTGGAAAGGAAACTCTGTATTTACACTCAGTGCTTTTTAAAAAGGAGTCTAGAGAAATTTAATTTATTTAAATGGCAAATACAAAAGATTCGATTAAATTAAGTATTCAACGTTTTTGATTGGGCTGCCAATTTCATGAGTACATGTGTTACAAGAGAAAGCTACTGTTACATGTTCTGAAATTGAGCAAAGCAGCAAAGGGAGCTTCTGTGAATTACTGCAGCATTTTCTTATTAACCATCTTAAAAGAGGACAAAGGAAGGAGACAGGGACAAAAAAGAAGGGGATAAAGTAATATCTAAAAATTAAATAAATCCACAGAAAACCTGTTGGAATTTCCAACAATCGTATCAGAGCATCACATATCATTTCCCGGGGATTCTTTAATAATATGGTGTGAGCAACAATTTCTAATAAATATCTCCAAATAAGGCTAGCAGACAGTGTCAGCCATGATTTAAATAAAATACCTACTCTGGTGAAGCAAAATAGGAATCACTACTTTAGTTTAATGCTCAAGAGTCAAACAATTAGTCTACAGGTTGAAATACAGTTTTAAGTAATTAGCCAAATTTATTTACCATGTGAAAAGTTGATACTGTACAATTTTTTTTTTACTGTGAATTGTAATTCCTTGACCTTGTGATTAATGTACAATAAAAGGAATCCTCTTTTGGTGTGTTAATGTAATATGATAATAAAAATTAGAGTAGTTAGAAAAAAAAATAAGCTTTACTTTTTTTTAAACAAGCAGCTTCATAGTGTTTTTTAAGCAAATGTTTGCACAATGTCCAAAAAAATCAAATGCAAAAGTTTAGCAAAACAAGTTGGTTGAAAACAAGCAGCCATAGTAGCAAATGGTTTAATTTTAAATTTCTCAATGTTTGATCTTTGCACAAAGGGCACAAAACACCTACATACGCAAACTGTTTTATATTTAAAAGGTCTCTTATTTGTAATTATGTCTGAGCATTTTAATCATAATAAAAAAAGGTGTAATTTTTTTTAAAAAAAACTAGTCTGAGAAATCTGTTTTACAAGTATACTCTTTCATATACTTAAAGATAGCAATGGAACATGGTGTCTGTAACTATGTTTTACTTCCTAACAACCCACGTGAACAACTGCATACTGTAAACAAAGTCAAAGTCCCAAAAATATAGGGGAAAAAAATGCACACTAAGACTAAAAAAATATCAAAACATGATCACACATTTAATCGTAACAGCTATATATTCACATTATTCCAAAACCAAGAAAAAATAAAAAGCTTCATTCCCAAGTCCCAGTGCCTACCTCCAACTTTGATAAGTTTTGTCTTTCCAATGTTTCTTTATGTGAATATACACAAATACGAACACATTATTTTTTTCTCTTTCTTATATGCATACCTTCTTATGTACATTTACTAAATGTCTGAGAGCCTTCCATATCTGTATATGGAGAGCTTCTTCATTCGTGTTTTTTGACACATAATAATGCAGTGAACGTTCCACATTTTATTTAATCAAGCCCCTGTTAATGAACAATGAAGTATATGTCCCAAACTTTTAATATTACAAATCACGTTAAAATGAATAGCCTTTCCTATTTATTATTTCATACCTATTCAGCTAGAGCTTTGAGATAAAGTTCCAGAATTCAGATTTTATGATTCTGTAATTTGAATCAACATTGCTAAACTGCTCTCCATAAGGTTTATAACAATTTGCACTCTCTCAGACAAGGTATGAGAGATAAAGTTTAATTCAAAACTTGTTTCGATCCATCCAAAGCTATTTTGAAAACAATTCATTTGATAAGAAAATGAAAAAAGTTTGGGGGCTACACTATGGTTCATATAGTTCATATTTATAAGGTCAAATTCTCCTCAGAAAGTTTGATTCCTTGAGTAAATATCACAGAAAGATTGACGGCAGCTGTAGTTGTAATAGGTGATATTTCCATTTATTATTATTTAAACTGACATAAGACAAAATAGCTAAGAACAATTTGACAGTTCATTGAAGAGACATACAGCATTCATACTCTGTTATGCACAGAACTGTGTATTCCCAAAATTCAGATGCTGAAACCCTGATAATCTTTGGAGACAGGGCCTTTAAAGAGGTTATTGAGGTCATATGGATGGCACCCTAATCCAACAGGACTAGTGTCACTGTAAGAAGGGGAAGAAACACCAGAAATGCTTGAGCACAAGAAAAAAACTGTGTGGAGACACAGCAAGAGGGCAGCATGTGCACACCAAAGTGAGAGGCCCCAAGAGAAACCAGACCTGCTGACACCTTGATCTCGAACTTCGGCCTCTGGGACATTGAGACAGCAAATTCTCTCAGAAAATCAAATTTCTGTTGTTTAAGCCACCCGCTCTGTGGTATTTTGTTACAGCAGCTATAGCACACTAATTCACCTAAGCAAGCAATATTCTTCTAGGAATTAATCCTAAAGAACAAAAGATATATGTTCAAATATGACTATTACCTCTTTATTAATAATCATAAGAAATTGGAAAGAAACTAATTATTATACACTAGCAGTTTCAGTCTACTATAGTACATAAATGATACACTATCTATCCACTAATTATTACTAACATGAATACTTCAGCCTCAAGGAAAAATATATACAAAAAATGTTATATTTTTTTAAAGTATGTAAGTTAAGGAAAGCGAAAAATGTTAGGGATGAATGGTCTGACAGTTGTACAAACAATGTGAATATACTTAATGCCAATGAACTGTACACTTTAAAATGTTAAAATGGTAAATTGTTATATTTTACCACAATGAAAAAAAAAACAGAAAAAATTACAACACACACATAATTCTGGTTGTAGTGTTAAAAAGTGTCAAGATTGGAAAGAGACGAAACTAAAAACATTGTGTTTGGTCGACAGGACTATTTGTAGAAAATGCTTTTCTTTCGCATCATTTAAAAAATATTTCAGTTGATAGTTTAGCAGACTGTCATTTACATATGTGTTTGTGTATACATTTACATACATAAAAAGAGTTCTGGAATAATACACAAACCTGTAACAATGGTTATCTCTGGGGAAGAGGAAAAAAGTATAGAAATTTGTCTATGTTTGATTTCTTTTTATTTGTATTATAATGTTTTCAACTTAAAAGTATTTTAATATCTGAAAAACAGAAATAACTCAAAAAGGATAAAAACTCAAATCTTAAAAGAATACAAACAGAAACAAATAATTCTATCTACATATCTAATTGTTAACCTCAAAGAAAAAAAAAAGATTTAAGAATCTTTTTTTTTTTTTTTTCGCCTACAACACCCGGTCTTCCTAGGCGGTCTCCCATGCAAGTACTAACCCAGCCCAACCCTGCTTAGCTTTCGAGATCAGACAGGATCAGGTGCGTTCAGGGTGGCATGGCCACAGACTCAAAAACTTTTTTAACACAACATTCTGACTATATATACTCTTAATAAAAGTTAGTACAAAGACAAAAAGAATTGTAGAAAAACTGAAAATTTTACACAGTAATTTTGTTGCTGGAGATACTGTTATAGTTTATTCTGAAATTCTTTTATGTGTATGGTAAGAGGGTAAATGAATAAGTATGTTGATACTAATTAGATTCAAGATTTCACTCTGGGAGACAGGAGAAACAAAGATGAAACAGGAAAAAGTAAGAAAAAACCTGTATTTCAGTTCAAACTGGTGAGTGAATGGATGGGTGGAGAAACGGAGGGAGCGAGAGAGGGAAAGGAAAAAAAAGAAATCTACATGTTTCCTATCTCTGTCCACTGAAAGGGCCCAGAAGTTATGACATTCTAGTAGCAATGAACATGCCAAGCATCCAGATCCGGGCTGAAAAGGGAAATAAGATGACACCATTATGTCAAAAGTGAGCAAGAACTCAAAGAATGGTGTGATGTCAGCTTAAAGGCACCTACACTAGCCAAATGCAAGACAATCTGAGCATCAAAAATAAAAATGAAAATAATACCTTAGGTTTTAAAAAGAGTCCAGGGATTAAAAGTGATACTAAAAAATGGGATGTCCTTTACAAAAGAATGCCAACTAATAAACGTATGAGGAACAATAACTAGAAAATCAGCCATTTGCAACCACCAGCAAAATAGCAAAAATCATCAATTAATGCTAAAATCATAGGAGGAAATTTTATTGGAAAATAGAATACTCATATGGTCTCAAACTATCACCCTACAGAGATTACTACAAGGAAAAGATGACTGCTTTTACAATGTAAAAAGAGGTCAGACACCACCTTAAGTGAGCAAACTTAACCAATACTAGAGCAAACTGGCATTGCATGTCTTCTCATGTGATGCTATGTAGTCTTCTTGCCATGAGAAAACAATGAGACAAATTACAGATTATAGGACTAGACTAAAAGACAAATAACTGGACTGGACTCTTCTAAAATGGCAGTTGTAAAAGGCCCTCCAAAAAAAACAAGAACAAAATGAGAGAGACTGGAGAGTGGTACTGTACTAGATTAAAAGAGACTAAAGAGACATGACAACCAAAACACAATGTGTGATCCCTGACTGGATCCTAGGACAGGACAGATTACAAGATATTTAGGGGAATTCTGAATACGGATCGTGGTTTAAATAACACTAATTTTTCAACATTAACTACCAAGGGTGTCACATACACACACTTTTCCAGTTTTGGAAAACAGGCAATTAGCATACCTTTGATGGGTTAATTACGATATTTCTGGCTGAGCCATGTTCATCTCCAGTAAAAGCTGGCTGATTGTTGAAGCCTTGCTTTACATTCACAGCAGTAAGTTCATCCTGTTCAAGAAAAGGTATTGATTAATCAGAAGGATATAAACGCTCTAACTTAACCCCACTTACCACAGCTTGAGTAACGACTAACTTTGCTATATTCCATAAGAGAATTGTTGAAAACACACCAATGAAAGAAGAAACTGAAGTTTAAAAATCAATGCATAAATATGTAGAGAAAGATAAAAAGAATGTGCAAAATGTTAACTGTTAACCCTAGCTGCAGGATATATAGGTGTTAATTATACTATTCTTTTGACTTCTTTAAGTTTGAAAATTTTTAATAAGTTGGGAATAATGAGCAAAAATCACACACACAAACATAAAATCATAGAATTTTAAAACCAGGACTGTTTCTAGAGAGCCCATAGTTTTACTCTCCCTCCCTTGCCAGCCCCATGCACATGCACATCCCTATCCTATGTTCAAGAAAATCGGCTCACTCAACTTACCCAAGACCCCATAGCAAGTTAAAGACAGCACAAGCTTTGACAACCACATAGCACAAACAGGTAACTAAAGGAAAGTTTAGAGCTTGAAAAGTTCTTTTGTACATCCTGGTTCACTTGATCTTTACCAATTCTGGTATCTTCATGCCCATGAGAAGAGTGAGGCTCACTAAGCTAGTACAGTAACTGGACAAATTCAACACTGAAAAACCATCTTCTCAATCCTAGAGTAGGAAGAGAAATTCCCGTGACACCATGCCACCGAAGTATAAAGGCCATATGAAAATGTGGTCTAAAAATACATAGCTACAACTCATATGCTCCTTAAAAAGATCTTACTAGATAGATACAGGAAAACTTTTCTTCCCAAGGCCATAACACATCAAAAAAAGCCTAGGCTTTATAAAAAAAAGAAAGAAAGAAAAGAAAGAAAAAAGAGAAGAGAAAAAGAAAAAAGAAAAGAAACAACAACAAAAGCAATAAAACATGCCTTCCCTGATCATTGAGTTACAGAACTAAATCTGAGTTCCTAAGATACAGGCTTGAAAACATAAAAGGGAAAGGTTTGAGTGAGTGAAGCTACCTCCGCTCTCCTCACTCCAAGCCTTGGTAACCGCTAGGGTAATGGTGATCACAGCACAAGAATGAGGACACACACTTTCTCCTCATAAGTAGCTGCTGCAAATGTAGACTGGAAAAAAATCAACTGATCAAAATCACTGCTGTGATTAGGCAGGAAGCCTTAAAACAAAATAGTTTATGGCACATAAGCACCTGAAAGGTCACCTTGGCTGAGAACTGAGGTCTCCTGGAGACATGTCATGTAACTTTACTTAATTGTGTGTGTTCTAGCTAATACCTTGGTGAGCCACTGTTTTGGCAGGCTTTCAAAAGACCCTGCCACAGGAAACTCAGCTCTATGGTAATCAAGTCTCCTCCAAGCACAGAAGGTTACTGAAATCATGACCTGCACAGAAAATGAA
>NW_011889023.1:1154902-1221826 GCF_000151845.1 Pteropus vampyrus | reverse complement strand
GTTTCCCCTACCCAGAAAGGAAGGTCCATTCACAGATGCATGTCAAGCACAGTGACTGGGTGCCTGGCACATAGAACATCTAGGTATTCAATAATTGTTGAAAGAACAAATAAGTAAATAATCACCTGTTTTAAACAATTAACATAATAAGCATATTCTGAATCACTACATCATGACTCTGAGGTCCATAATTCTCTTTGTATTGTTAAACTGATTAAATGTGGATGCCAGTAGGCTGAGGTGAACCAAATGCTGTGAATGCCTACAAAAGCAAACCAAAATCTAAACCTCAGGTTATGAATGCAGAACCCAAGGACAGCCAATCACAAACAGCCAACTAGGGTTTAAGCTAAAATCAATAATTTCCTTACTTTGCTTCCACCTGTTCTCTATAAAAAATTTCTCCCAGCTCCCAACAATGGAGAGCTTCTAATCACTTCTAGTTTGGTGCGGCCCAATTTGAATCAAATAAATTCAAATAAATCCCTAAATCAAATAAATTCAAATAAATTTCTAAAATTTTAATATGACTCAGTTTCTCTTTCAACAGTTCTGGTGTCAGAAGCAGGACCCAAAGGAGACCCCCAATGGCACCCAGGAGCAAGGAGCAGCCAGAAAAAGTTGCCCACTGGGCCCACTGCTTTCTCGCCATGTCTGGAGATTGCAGGTATCTGAGCTCCAGTTTTTGCGTTTAAAAGAGCTCTCTGAATTTATCTGAGCATTTCTTTGTTCAGAGTGGGTACCAGGTCAGCTGACTTAAAGAAACAGGGCTGGGTCCGACTCAGAAACTGGACTGGTCCTGGTCAGACTGGGCCCAACTTAATTTAATCTAGACTGGGTCCAGTGCGAGGCCTCATGTAGCAAGGGAGAACAAGAGAAAAACAGTTTTCCCTGACTCCAAACAATCTGGGACTTCTCCACCTGGGACCCCAGCTAACTACACGTATAAAAATTATGGGCTCAGAACCTGGTTTTCCGAACCAGGGGATTAACTTTACCAAAGATAATCCTGAATCACAATGGCCACAGTGGAGAACGTTTAACCTAGATAGGCTTATCTATTTATGGGGCTCTCTAGAGAGAAAAAGAGTCAAATCTCTCCAAATTTCCCAAAAACAATGGGATGTATTTTTATTGATATGCAGAAGCAGCTCTAATAAACAAATGAATCAAAGATTGCCTCTTTGAAAGATTCTTCACAAAAGGCAAATGAAAAGCTTAAGCAACAAGCTGATGGTGAATCTAAAAAGAAGTGTACACCAACTTGACTAACTGCTCAGACTGCTCCTTCCCTTTATCCTCTGCTCCCAAAATATTCTGAACCCATTAATCTCTTTATTCAACTGCCTTTTCACTTTGAAGATGAGCTACAGTTAAAAGAAAATGCCTTTGAAAGGGAGGTCCTCTGCTGAGCCAGGAATACCAGATGTAACCATCTTTTCTCTATGATCAAAAGCTGAACTTAGGGCTATTATCAAAGATTTTTCAAATCCTAAAGAGAATTCCCAAAAGTTTTATGGAGAATTTAGAATTCTAATTGAATCTAACAATCCAGGACTCCCTGATCTCTACCAATTCATGCATATGACATTAGTACCTGGCAGTGGCCAAAAATGGATGGCTGAAGCCAAATGAGAAGATCCCGAGAGGGATATTAAAGGTCCACATACTAATCACTGCTAGGGACAGCACAAAACACACTGGAAAAATAGCCCAAGACCCACTTGAAAGAAATGATAAGGCATTTCCTCAGAAGACTGATGAGTCCATCATTCAGTCTTACAAACAAAAAGATGAACCAGTCACACACACTTAGCCAAGACTAAAATCCCTTTTTGTGAAACACTCGGGGCTTTTTTTGTTATTAAATGTGGGCGCAGAAAACACACTTCCTCACCCATTAATGGGCTGCAGCTTAAACTAAGTATTCTAATAAAGACACACAAACAGAACTGAGAAGCTGCCCCTCTTGAATTAACAGCCCTAGCTGAGCATTTTGAAAAACCTTTGAGCAAGATAAAATTCAAATAGCCAATAAACTTATAGCCCTGCAGTTACTCCAGGGCTAAAAGGACCTCCATATACACATGCCAAGCCAGAATCTAGAGGTCCTCCACTCAGGAGCGCTGTGTCCCAAAATGTCTGCCTTCATTTTAAACAACCGGGGCAATGGGGAAAAAAAAAAATGAATGCCCCCTGCTGAACTCATTGTTTAATAGACCTCCCCCTGTTTTTCCAACAGGGGAAGTCCTTAAAATTTTGATTACCAAAATAATAAACATTAATAGGGCTCCCAGTAAAACTCCAGGAAACTGCTCCCCAGGATACCTTCTAACCCCATTGCAGGTGCTGCAATTCACCCAACTCCACTACCCTTGCCTGACAATGACACAGATCACCTTAACTGTGTAGACATGGTATTATGGTTACTGACCCTTTGCAATGACTTACAAGACACACTATTAGAAAACCCAGGTTTGATACTCTGTCGATGCTAAGAATGCAAAAGAGAAGTATCAAACAGGATCTGCTATAAAAGCTCCACATGAACTACTGGAAAGGGGGAATTTAAGTCAGCTCAACCAGAACTATGTGTCCTCACTAGGGCTTGTCAACTACCCCCCAAAAAATAAACAAACATTTGTACTGATAGCAGACAAGTCTTTGGGGCGGTCCATGACTTTGGTATGTTATAGAAACAAAGAGGGTTCCTCGCTTCTAGCAGAACCCCAGTGAAAAATGGGCTCCGAGTAAATAAACTGTTCTCCGCCTTTCTACTGCCTAACTGAATTGCAATTATTAAAACTGAAACTCATACAGAACCTGAGTGTGAGGAAAATACTCAAGCAGACTTCCATGCTACATCGGCCAGTACTAAAACTGTTCCAATATTATTTGGATTTGAACAAACTACATAAGACTGACTCTAACCAAATTATTAATGACAAAAGGCAACAATATGAGGACCAACAAGGGACCCAAATTTAATATTAATTGAGGACTCCCTAAGGACCCAGACAGTTCTTCCTTAAAAATGCCATTACTAAAAGCTCTACATTGTGCAACTCATCATGGCACATAAAAAAATGATCCAAATGATGAAAAAGTATTGGTGGGGTGACCGCTCCAAGGTCACAAAATTGGTTTATAACCAATGTCTGATTTGTCAGACCCATCGTCCTGTAAAAGACCATCAAAGTATTAGATGGAGCAGTCTCACCGCCTACTGGGCCATTTGAACACTTAAAAATTGATTTCACGTAACTGCCTCCCACAATGGGTTATTACTATAACCTATTCTTGTAATTGTATGTTCTCAGGATAGAGTGAAGCCCTCCCATGCAGAAAGGTTGACTCTGCAAACATGGCTATGAAACTTTCAGTAAATATATTTCCTTAATAGGGTATCCCCAGAAAATCTCGTTTCACTGGACAAATGACTGAACAATTAAATAAGGTGCTGCTGACACATGGCGTTACCACCATCCTTACCACGTTCAGTCACTTAGTCAAGTCAAACGGACAGATGGTAACTTAAAACTAAAACTATCTAAATTAAAAGAATCAACTGCCCTGGCCAAAAGTTATTCCACCGGTTTTGATGGCAAATAGATCAACACCTATAAGGAAGCACAAATTATTGCCTTACAAAATGGTAACAGGAAGACCTATGCTTTTGATGATAGAACCATATTTCTCCTGTACTCATAAATTCTGACATGACTCAGTATCATAAAGCTTTACTAATGCATTATGTCAAAGTGTATTTCCACCAGGTAAAGGAAGCTCTCCATGGCCCTTACCCCAACAGATAGTCAGATGTTCCAAAACCTGGAATCTGAAGAGCGGGTCTTCCAAAAATGACACATTAGAAAGAACTGACCCTGAACCTGGTTGGAACAGACCATACCAGGTACTCTTCACTACCCAGGCACCAGCCAAACTTCAGGGACTTGAACCTTGGGTCTATCTCTCTCAGCAGAAAAAAGCTCTCCAGACTCTTAAAATGGCCTAAAAGCCAAAGATCTAAAGTCAAGATCAACCGAGGAGATTCCTCCCCAGAAGCAGACAACATCTTGAAGTGACAGCTCTCCCAAGACCAGGGATGGAGATCTTCATCTCCAATATGAAACCGTTATCCTTTTTTGCCTATTTGCTATCTGCTTTTCCTCTCTATTCATGCATGAGAAGACAACGCTTTAATTAGAATTTCACAAACAAAAGTTACTGCAGGAAACCACTGGATTTGTCATGCTAAACCAAACTCTATACACGAAGAGATTCCTCAATTCACCCTGAAGGAAAACACTGGAATCTCAAATTCCACTGTATGCCTAAATTGTTCCACAGATCCCTTTTCTAAAGTTAAAATATTAAATCCACATACCCCCTTTCCTTGCCCCAATTTAACTCAACCTTGGGATGGAAAAACAAGATTGAATATATATAAAAGACACTGCAGTGTAAATCAGACCATTTGTAGACTTGCTATCAGGCCCATAAATTTAGGCTGTCTTTCAATATGTGGTAATACCATATTTGAGTCTTAGTTTAATGATGCTAACACCCGAAATTTCTCCCAAACAATGAGATGTATTTTTATTGATATGCTAATACTTACGGTACACCTCCTGGCTACTCCTTTTAATGTGGGAGGTGTGGGCAACTCATTGTCTTAACAACTGGAGGATGAAAGAACAATGTGCTCCTGCTGTATTTACTATTCCACTGTACTTCATAATACCTCACAGACTCAACATTGGTCCATTCTTTAGAATTTATACTATCAACCAAAAAGAAGTTTACCGGCAGATGTTAACCACTCTGGATGGGCATCATTTGGACAGTCCCTTCTTCCTTGGCTTGGATTTAGTAAAAACATATGATCAGAAACTTATCCTCAACTCTGGCAACCAATGCTGAGCCTAATGCTAAGACCACAGCTGTACAACAAAGTCCCTAGGCTCTCCTGCTAAGGTGGTTTTAGGTAACAGAATTGCTTTGAACTACTTGTTAGCTAACAAAGCAGGAATCTGTGCCATAGCAAATATCTCCTGTTGTACCTGGATCAAGACCTCTGGTATTGTAGAAACTCGAACAAGAAATTAACAAGCAAGCATGCGACTAAAAAGGCTAAAACAGGTTGATACCTCATCAGGTACATTCTTTGATTTACTTGACATCAACTGGTTTGCTTCATGGGGGCCCTGGCTAGGGAGTACACTTCAGTCTTCTGGTATCATCCTCCTAATAGTCATAATTAGAGACAACCTGGCGTACACCGTGTCTCTCGAAGATTTTAAATACATGTTTTCAGCATCAGCAACACATCAGATGGTCTCACTGCACTTAAAGAGAATCAGAAACAAGATGAACAACAGGATAAAGAGTAAAAGCTATTCTTCCATGGATCTGACACCATAACCTATGAGTTTCAAGATGAGAAAAGGGTAATTTAACTCTGATGGTGCCTGCGAGTGGCACTAATACCAAATCTGGGGGCAATCTCTCCTGTACAAGAATGTGACCAAAGGGGAAACTGTTAAATTAACTAAATGCCATCAGATTAAGATGGCTCTAATGTGACGATGCCTACATAAGCAAACCAAAATCTAAGCCTGTAAATGCCTCAAGGTTAAACAATTGAAAGCTAAGGACAACCAATCACAACCAACCAACTAAGGTTTATGCTATAAACAATTTCCTTACTCTGCTTCCACCTTTTCTCTATAAAAGTTTTTTTCCCCAGCTCCCATCAATGGAGCACTTCTAATCACTTCCAGTTTGGTGCTACCCAATTTGAATTGATTTTTGCTCATATAAATACCCAAAATTTTATTATGCTTCAGTTTATCTTTTAACAAACCTCTTCAAAGATTTTTCTAAATAGAAGAGGATAATCACCAAAATTCTTACAATGATCCTTACAGAGATTTAAACAACTTCCACTACACCCAGTCAAAAATTCTTATCAGCTGCTACTTTGCCTATTTGCAAAGATGAGACAACTAAAACCTCAAAAACTTGGGGGTCAGGCTCAACTATTAATGGGGGTCTCATTCCTAGACTTGCGCTCTGGGCACAAGAAAGGCAGTGCTAACCCTTTTCCAGTAAAAGGACCCCTTATTAAAGGTTAAAAAATTACCTATTGTATAACATGGGGAATAAAAGAAAATAGTTTTAATAACTGTTGGGAGGAGAACCGCCATGAATTCAGAGTTTTAAATGTATGTGTTTATCCTTAACAGCATCGAGGGAACATTGTACAACACATGTGCGAGACCTAATATTTACTCAGTCAAGAGACAATGCCAAATGAGAAAAGAATTCACAGTCCTCACCCAGTAGCCTAGGGCAGCTGTGCACCACACATGTGGACTTCAACAGGTTTAAAAGCGTAATTGGTCCCAAAGTAACCTCAACGTGGAGGAAAGAGGACTCTCACACCTCTTGTCATTGGTTTTAACTAAAATAACAAGGCTTAAAGCAATTTTGAGGAGACAGGTATCCAGAGACACACAGAAACAAAAGCCTAGAAATTGGCTCGTGTCCATGTGGTAGGCCAGTTGTTCACCTTGCATTTTCACATTCAATACTGGTATAAAAATCAGACCCCCAATACTTTTGATAAACTCCAAATTCATCCATAAATGTCACGTATTTCCCTTGAACTTTAGAAAATGATTTCATATATTTTAGATCACTCTCAAAGCAATCTTTTAATTTCAATAAAACATGTCTTCAGGAAAGTGAAAACATTTTGATGTTAGTTTGGAAATTGGGTAAGCTCTTTCTCACTCGAGAAGATTTTAAAAAGTCAGTTTAGTACAATTCAATGACCATATGAAAGGCAGATAGTAAGTGAACACAAACATATACACAGTTGTACATACATACACTTAACTCCCTCCAGGCTTCTCATCTAATGCATGAAACATGTGCAGAGACACCCAATTTCCTCAGTCACCGACTCACATCTAACAAACTAACTCAGTGACCCAGTGAACTAGACAGAAATGCCCACCAGGGATGATCATGCCACAGAAGTAGAAAAATGTTCCTCTATGTGCTAGTCAGACAGGCTGTGTTAGCTACGGCCATACCCAAAACAAACAAAACTTTAAAAACAGCCTCATAACTATTTTTCCTAGCATTGTCCACCTCTCCCTAAAAAGAACATTCTTCCAGATTCCTGAGGATGTCTGCAGATCCCAGTTTGAGAAACAAGGCTATGATAATGCCCCTCATGGATATATTTAATGGTCTTTAGGCAACATTTACAGTTAGCAAATACAAAAGACCCAAAAGATAAGGGAATAATCTTTCTCTACTGATAACTCATCATTAACCAACGCTATCTGTATTTCTGTCAAAATATGTCTCACATTTACTCCTTCCTTTAAAATACACAGCCACCTCTCTAAACTGTGGCCGCTGCCACAGCACACCCTGACCACTGCCGCTCACAGGTTACCCTTCCTCTCTTTGGACTTTCACCTCAATCCAGCCTGCCTGAATTCTTCCAGGTGCAGCTTCCTGAAATGGGTTTCCTTTTCTGCATTCCCCTTTTCGAAAGCCTCAGAGGGCTTTCCAGTTTTTTCAGAAGAGACTAAAGAATAAAAGCATCTAGCACAACAGTCTACAGACCCTCCATAACATCTCTGAGCCTTCTCTCCACCTGACTCTGGCCCAGAATCAAAGCACTATTACCTAGGACAGGCATTCAATGCCTTGGATAGTCAAGCTCTGCTTCCCGGTCTTGCTTCCATTCTAAGTGTTAGGATCACGAGGATCCAAGTGTGAATGCAGAGCCCTTACCTGTGATTGGGAACAAGGTAAATGACCTCATTGTACCTCAGTTGATCTGTTTGAAATGAGACAAGAATAACCCACAGGGCTGAAGTTACGTAAGACAACACGTACAAAGAGTTTAGCACAGTGCCTGGCCCTTAAAGTGCTCTATAAATGGTGGCTATTGTTATAAAAACTTAGAGCTATTTTTTATTTTATATTTTAACTCTCAGTTAATCTACTTGACTATTATATTCCTTCCCACATACGTTGTCTTTTCAACCTCTCAGCCTTACATAATGCCGTTCCCATCCCCTGGAGTACATTATCATGAAATCTTTTGCCTTCTTCAAACCACAACTCAGGGTTCCCCTTCATTTAATCAACAAATAACTAAGTATACAGCACTGTGCTAAGCACTGGGGGGGGGGGGGGGGCGGTGTCACAGGGGGAGGGAATTCCACAGTTAGCAAACTGCAAGTGTGATAAATGCCCTAAGGAGACACACTGACTGTTCCCAGTGCACACAGCAGGGGCTCCACCTTTTCTGAGACGTCCAACAAGAATTCTCTGAAGAAGTGGCCTTTGAGCTGAGCTCTGACTCTGAAGTAGGAGTTAAGAAGAGGACCCTTACGATATCAAGATTGGCATTTTACATGAAGTGATACCATATGAACTCTAAGACAGTGAAAACTTAGGGATGCATATCATAACTCCTAGAACAATCACTTAAAAAACCATGTGACGAGGTATAACTAAAATATCAATAGGTTAAGTGCTTTTTTAAAAGTTTAATAATCTAAAAGAAAGCAGGAAAAGACACAGAAAAAACAAATAGTAAAATGGTATACCTAAACCAAACCATATCAATAATTACATTAAATGGCAATTAAATGTTAATGAATAAGATTCCAATCAAAAGACGAGAATGGCCATAATGAATAAAAATGCAAAACTCAAGTATGTGCTGTACTTTAAAGACCAATAAGTTGACAGTAAATGGATGAAAAAAGATAAATACCATGCAAACAATAAACATAAGAGGGCTGGAGTAGCTATATTAACACTGGATAAGTGGACTTCACGATAAAGAGCATTACCAAAGATAAAGAGGGGCATATCGTAATGATAAAGTTCATCAGGAAGGCATAACAATCACAGGTATGTGTCCCCAACAAGAGGAGAGACAGGAAGAGTATGTGTAAAGGCTGTAGGGCTGGGAAGATGAAGGAAAGAATGCTGTCACAGCAAGAGCAGAAGACAGGCAGGTGTGAGATGAGACTGAGCAGTGGGTGGGGGCAGACTACACGAGGTCTGTGGACCAAGGGAAGGACTTCTGTTTTTATCATAAGAACAGTAAAGGTTTTATGCAGAAGGATGATATTATATGACCTGAATAGGTCTGCGCTGTGAACAAACTGATTGGAGTAGGGTCAGACTAAATGGGAGGATCCAGGCAAGGGGCCTGGGACCAGTTATCAGGCTCTCATAAGAGTCAGGACATCAGATGATGGTAGCTAGGACCAAAATGGTAGTGACAGAGGCAGAGAGAAGAGGGTTTATGGAGGGATACTTAGGAGAGCTACTCAACAGGACTTTTGTTGACGTGTTAGATGGAATAACTGAGTAAGGTTGTAAAGGATGTCCTCCACATTTCTGGGATGGTAATATCTGAAGACAGGTACTGCGGAGTTGGGGGAAAGGGGTTGGAGGGAAGAGGAGCAGATCACAAGGTCAGTTTTACATGTAAGTTTGACATAGCAGACAAATAACAAGATGTTTCTTACAGGCACTTAGATATAGAAGTCTAGAGTGCAGAGACATCTTGGCTGGAGTCATAATAGTTATGAGTTGTCTGCTTATAGGTGGTAACTGAAGCCTGGGGTGGCTGAGATCACCTAAAGGAGAGGGGACAAGAGCCCAGAACAGACCCTACAGAAAATCCAATACTGATTTAACGGCCAGGTAGAGGACAGAGAGCCTTCAAAGGATACTGAGATGGCCTGGCCAGAGAGAGGAGAAGGAAACCGGGACTGTTTTACCTCAGAAGCTGTGAGAAGACACTGCCGCAGCAAGGGGGTGATCGATAGGAGCAAGTGCTGCCGGGAATGCGGCTGTCACTCGTGACCTGAGCAGCGTCTCGGCGGAACGAGGGCAAAAGCCAGAGTAGAAGGAGCAGAAGAAGTGCCAAGTGAAGGAGACAGTGAGCACACAGGATGCTTTGGGGAATTCTGGAGAAAGAGGAGAGAGATGGGACGATCGGGTCATAGAGTGGAGAAAGATCTAAAATGTGAGGACCTTGTGCATGTTTTGATGGCACCAAAAAAAAAAAAAAAAATCCAGTGAAGGAAGTAGTTGATAATAGAAAAAAAAAAGAAAATGGTTGATAGCTTAAAGTTCCTGAGAGGGGAAAGAAGGGAAGCTAAGACCTCCTGAGCCAGGAGGACCCAGAAGGTAAGGTCCAGTACCAGACAAACTCAGGACACGCAGAGGGGAGTCTAGACATAGGTCTTTTAGGCACAGTGTTGTAGGTTGAACGATGTAACTCAAAAGGATATGTCAGCCCTAATTCCTGTACCTGTGCATTTGGAAGTAGGGTCTCTGTAGATATAATCAAAAAGAGGTCACACTGAATTAGGGTGGGTCCTAATTCAATATAGTTGATGTCCTTATGAGAAAAGACTCAGAGGAAAGACAGGCAGAGACTGGAGTTATGCTGCCACAGTCAAGGAATGCCTGGGACTACAGAAGCTGGCGAAGGCAAGGAAGGACCCTCCCCTAGAGTCTTCTAGGTGTGGCCCTACCTTTGGATTGGACTTCTAGCCTCCAGAACTGAGAGAATATATATCCATGAATTTTTAGCCATCCAGCTTGCAGTATTTGGTATGGCGGCCCAGAGAAACTAAACATACATGTAGGGAAGGTGGGAGGGGAAGCTCTACTCTATCCCACAGGACAAGACCACACTTTGAAATCGGGACCCAGGCCAAGCAGCAGCAGGAGTGCCATCTGTAGGGTGCACAACAGGTGTAAAAAAGCATTATCACTGGCCCTGGATAAGCAGACAGCCAGCCCTGTACCACAGCAATAGGGAGTAATTTATGTTGCATCGCTTCTACGTCAGGTGTTATTTAATAGCAGTTTGAGAAGTTTCAAAAGAAGCGGGGAAGTTCCTCCTGAAAAGGGCCAAGAAAATGAGCCAGACTGACTTAGGGAAGACAGGACTCCCCAAAATCGCAACCTAGCACTTCCTCCTCACTCTCTAACATCTCGAACACCAGGGCCACATTTGCATCAAAGCCACATCTGAAACTCAGCTCTCTATATCCACCCTCATCTACGCTGCTATTAATATTTACCCCCATTCAAACGACACCTGCAGACCTTCAATCACTAATGGTGGGGACCTAGACAAAACCAAAAGAAAATGAGCTCAACACAGAACAACAAGTCCCATCTTCACACCTATACTGAGAAGCACACAAAAAGAGAAAAAAATAAAATCATGGTAATGATAATACCACTCCCTGGCCATAAGCAGCACATTCATGCCCATCCTCATTAAGAGCCAAGTGGCCTAGGCAGGATGGGTCTCCATTTTACAGGGTGAGACACTGAGGCTGAGAGATGGGCAGAAGTGAAATGGTTAAGTGCCCAGGTAAGAATCAAGCCTCCAGTAGGTCCAATGTGGTCTCCAAGACAGCAAGAGCTTTGAGGAGATCAACAAACCTATAATGGAATCCTGGCTCCCTTCTTTTCTGTGAAATGGAGATACCTCCAACTACTTCACGTGCCTATTGTAAAGAATAAGTGAAAATCATATGTGAGACACTCAAGTATGGTAACTGGCACACACTAAGTACTTCAAAATCAGGATCACTGTCATTAATAATTAAGATCTTTTGTAAGGCCAGCACATATAGGCCCAAATCAGGCACACGACCAGCTCTCCAATGAACTGGATGAAATGTGCACCACGGATGATGTGCTGAACACACGCAGCCCACGGAGGTGTTCATTCCCCATGATAACCCTCAAGCCATAAGTGGCCTAGTGACATAGGCAGTGCCTTCTCCCCATTTTAAAATGGGAGAAATTTTGCTTCAAATTATATCTAAATATACTTAGCATTTATTCCACTCTTATCTAAATAATTGAATCCCATTAATTCACATTCGAATGCATGTCACCCTCCAATATCAAACACCTGGATATGGCTGTCGGAAAAACCGCAGGAAAACTGCCAGAGAAAAATACTTGAACTTTTAGATTTGCATAATTACACAGTAGGAAAAGGGACTTAAGAGGTAACTGAATTTTATTTAAGGCAGCCTCAAAATATAGTTTCCTCTTTAGAGGCCCCATTGCTCAGATAAATCACAGTCCCATATAATTCTTGCATTGTGATCACATCTAATATAAACTCTTCCTACAAATCATATCTTTTATATAGTATTGAATCTGCCTCCTACTGTGCTGGTGGTGACCCAAGGTCAGAGAACACACACACAAGCCATGGCTTCTGACCTCGAATGGTAACTATCCAGTAAACCATCACACACTCTCCTTTTGTTTACTTTTTGACTCCCTTGACCACCCCCCCCAACCTAATTATATTCCTGACCCCACAGTTGGCAAACACCTGTAGAAGGTGTGTTGTGGGATTTCCACCCAATGAATTACAAATTCATGAAAAAGGAAAACTTGCTGGGTGATAGCGATAAAATGGTACAGGAAAAATTGGGTAAAACTGCAGGACATCCTTCTTCCTGCTTGAGAGAGAAGGAACAGAAATTGAGAATGTCTCTTTTTTACTGGTGGTAGGAGATTTTGTTAATTTGTTTTAGGTCTTGTTTTAGGTCAACTGCTCAGAAACAGAGAGGCTAAACCTACATTTTTGAGCCAAGAAAACAAATGTCCCCGAGTCCACATCTAAAAATGTAGTGTTAATGTTAACCTCTGTGAACACCTCTCGGCCTTTGCCCTCTTTATTTTCAGGAGCTTGATCATCCCCACCTCTTCCAAAGAGCTTAGCCAGCCTTCCAGGCAAATCTGGCAATTAACCACCATCAAAGTGGCCCATGTGAGGTGGATAACAGGTATCAAGGGCAAGATACAAAGCACAGACAAGCAGTATAAACCAAAGGTACACAGGCCTTTTCAGTCATAGACCTTCAAGAAATCCAGTTCATGCTGGAAGTCACAGGGTATGTGGAGAGAGGAGTCTCAACATTCCTTCCGATTCACCAAATTCTAGATACCGGTCAGATCACTGAAGACTGGGCACAAAAACATGTCCGCCTGAGGTCCTCTAGCAACAGGACCAACTGCCCTGGCCAAACAGCATCCAAGAAGTCAGAGCATTTTCACACTCTTCTCTTCTTCCTTTCCTTTGACCAATTTGCCACCAACTGCCAATTTTTCTCCAGCCCTATTTAAGGCCTGATCAGTCAGGTTCTCTTGACTTCGTGCTTTGATTACAGATACCTACCTTGTGGCCTCCCTAGATCCACTCTCCCCCACTGGATTTATTAAACATGAGCTAATGAAATAAATCGGACAGCAGAATCTCGTGAGCCCATCACCACCCCCACACCCCAACCTGCTGGGACTCCAAGCCTGATCTTTGGAGGCACTGCCCCTCTTCCCCTGAGCCTTGCTCATCCAACCTTCCAGCTTTTTCTTATGAAAGGGGGCAGCATGTCCCCACTCACTCAGATCCTGTCCTTCATACCCTCCATCCTCCAGTGAAACCTCCAAAGTATTCCAATCCTCTTTTTTGAACTCACACAGCATTTTTAGCCTCACTATAAAGACAGCAGAATGGGTACAGCAGGGACTCAGAAGTCCAACTCCAGCTCCATCAGTATGAGGCTAAATGACCTTGGGCAAGTTAGTAACCCTTCCCTATGCCTCAGTTTCTTCATCTGTAAAAAGGAGATAATCGTAGCTACCTCAAAGATGTTCGTAAGGATAGCATAAAACCAGACATGTAAAACATTCAGAATAACCACAATCAACATCGGCTATCATGACGCAAAGTGACACTTTATACGCCGTAGTGAAATTGTATACATTATTCTTCAATTTAAAGTACATAAAACTAATACATTAGTCATTTTTTAAAATGCTTTGTGTGTGTCAGTGAACCAGATGTTAATTTCTAGAGCAGCACTACTCAGAGTGTGGTCCAAAACCATTACAGGCCCACAACAAGAAATGTGCAAAAGCTGAGAACGAGCGCTTGGAAACTTTGGCCACTAAATTCAACCAGCATTCCATTTTTCTAGTAATTCATTTTCATCATATATTTATTCAGTGCAACAGACTGAAAGTCAATTTAAAAAAAGAGAAACTGGTCCTTCACCACAGATGTTTTGAGAAGTGCTGTTCTAGAGGAGACAGATAGCAAGCTGCTATTTCTTTTCTACACCCCCACATCACCTAGCACAGTAGGAGGTATACATATATTGAGTACTAAGTAAATGAAAATATAACTTCAAAAACATTTCAATTATTTAATAATGGCTTAAAAGTAGATCTCATGGTAGCAGAAATGTAAATAGTGTCTCCAATTCATAAAGAATCTTTTTTTAAGAGGGAGTTGACATTTAGTCTAAAACTGTCCAAAAAGTAAAAACAGCTCTAACCTCAAAAATATTTTCCATATTGTATACTAACATAGCACTGTGTGGAGCTTTAAAAAAAAATTTAAAAAAAGCAATGTCAATATTAACCTTCCTTGCAGAACTCAGGAGAATGATAAATTATTTCACTCAGCCTTGGACATAGTTTTGATGGGCCCTCATATCTTTAGGTAAACCATCATCTTAGCGAAAAATTTCAACAACATCAGACAAAATACATTTTTGTTAGGTTTTCACTGCTGCCAGTGTCTTAGATAGTCCCAATCTCAATCTCATTAGATTAATCCAGGGACAAAATGACTAGAAAAGCAGCAAAGTCTACCAAATTTTAATCGACAAGGTGGCATTTGGATAGATGAGCTGTGGCACCTTGGATGTACAATGAAGGCTGAGTTTATTCTTGCTGAGGAAAATCTCTGTACATTCCAACTGATGCTAGAAGTGCCTGCAGAAAATTCAAGGTAAACGATGTAAACAGCCCTACCACGCCTCTTTTTCAAAGGCAGCAATCCAGAACACAGTATATATAGAGAAGGCAACACTGTCCTTGGGTCCTCAATCCCCTGGCCCCAGGACCAAGTCAGCCTTGCTCCAGTAGATAATCCCTCTTCTCTCCAGCAATTTTAATCTCTTCCTCTCCCTTAACTGTCCCCAAGATCTACAGACAAGATCAAGTTTATAGATTTGATATACTCCCGATTTACTGAACTTTCTGCAATTCCTCCGAAGATGGTATCCTACTTCCCATCTCTATGCCTCCATTCAAACCCTCTGCCCAGAAGGCCTTGTCACCTGGAAAATATTCACATTTCTGAAGATTTTTCTAATCCCTCCAGAGAACTGACCCCCTCCCTCATTTGTCCTTTCACCACCCCAGTGAAGCTCTGAACATAGGGACTGTCATCTCTTCACTCAAAGTTCCTCAAAGGCAAGAACCGTCTTTATACTTGCTGGCATCCCTGTGCTCTGTACTACATCTTAATTTACCAGGTTCCTAATAACCCTTTGCTAGTGATTGCCTGGTTACCAGATCCTGTCAACAAATATTTAACTCCTACATATACCAGACCCTCACTTTGCCTTTGGCTATCGGTGGGGAATAAAAGCAACATCACGGTCCCTGCTTCATGGAACTTAGCATTGGTTGGGCGAAAGAGCAGATAATAAATCAAAGACAAACTGTGTTGAGTGATGAAGAGCAAACAATTACTTTGCAGTGATAACAGGAATAAGGCAACAAGGCAGGCAGTACCACATGTGCCAAGGTTCTAAAAACAGGGGCTGCTAAACCGTATGTAACTCTCTTCAGGCCGCTCATCACCCCACACCTATCTCCCTCCAACTGTTCTCCTTGAAGTCCTGCTGACTGGGTCCCCAAAAGTCCAGCCCTGGAGAGTTCTAGCCTCAGAGTCAGCCTGCTCTTCCACCTATTCACATAATCCTAACAGATAACCACAGCCATGACTTCAAACATCTATGAACATACATATCACATCCAAATCCAGATTCTAGCTTCCACTACTATACATTTCAAACTGGATTCCCCAGAGGCATCTCAAATCCAAAACATTCAAAAATGAACTCTCTTTCCCCTTCCCCACCTCCCCCACTCTTGGAAAAAAATTAAACACATTCTTTCGTTTTCAATGGTGTGTTAATTTTGGGACCAGCATCAATCTACCTATCCAACTATGTAAACCAGTGGTTCTCCATGTCTAAGACCTCTGCGATTCCCAAGAACTTTCCAACTATATATCTGTGTAAAGCCAGGTTTTCTTCATAGTCTTCAGCCACAACATATTGTAACAGACTGAATGCAGAACTAGATATGACGTTAAAGAGATTGCAAAAATGTAAAACAATTTCATTTTGTTTGGAAAAACAATTGTTCATAAAAAAAATTTTTTTGACATGAAATCAGTTTGTTTTAAAATGAACTAATATATATTTCTAAAATTTCTCAGTTTTTATTCCTAATACAGTAAATATTGAGATATATCCTACGTAAACAAAAGCTCCATGGGGTCCTCAAAAAAGTTTAATGTTGTAAAGGGGTCCTAAGATTAAAAAGTTTGGGAACCAGTGGCCTAAGCTAAAAATGTTGGTATATTCTTATTCCCATCTCTCTCTCTCTTCCACTTTGTCAATCCTGCCATTCAAATGTCTCTTAAATCCTCTCCTCTCTCTTCCCAAGCTCCCCAACTTCCACAGGCCAAAAAACAGACTTCTAAATGATAGCCATACCAAATCCAAGAACCTGTGAATGTTACCTTACTTGGAAAAAGGGTTTTTGCAGATGTAATTAAGTTAAAGATCTTGAGATGAGATCATCCTAGATTATCTCAGTGGGCCCTAAATCCAATAACGAGTGTCTTTATAAAGTGTTTCTTATAAGAAACACTCAGAGAAGAACAGACACACAGAGAAGGCAGCAACATGGACTTGGAGGCAGAAACTATAGACTGACGTGGCCACAGAGAAGCCAAGAAACACCTGGATCCACCAGACGCTAGAAGAGGATTCTCCCCCTAGAGCCTCCAGAGTGCGACCCTACTGACACTTTCTTCGGGATTCTGGACTCCAGAACTTTGAAAGAATAAATTTCCATCATTTTAAGCCTCCGGTTTGTGGTAACTTGTTATGGCAACCACAAGAAACAAATACATCAACCCTTAGGCCTGGAATGTTAGTGACCACCTAACTAGTCAGTCTTTACCTCAACGTGACCCTCAGAGCCACAGTCCTTCAAACTGCAGCCCTTAGTAACCTTAAATCCCATTTCCTTAACACCCTTAACACCTCCACAATATCCAAATGCCTCAACACAGCATACAAAGGTCCCCGTAACTTGATCCCATCTTTCTTTCCCACTCCAACCCAGCTCCCCTACACCTGCACGCTCTATACCATGCCTCAGGCCCAGAGCCCAAGTTCCTTCAGTCCTGTGACTGTATATGCTGCTCCCTCTTCCAAGAACTACTTTCTTCTCACATCCTTGGCCCCATCCACTCCTATACATGCTCCAGTCTCAGACTCAAAAATCTCCTCCTGTTACGTCCTGTTAAAAATTGAGCCACTCTCTCTTGCTTCTGTAGCGCTTTGTACACTCCTCTCAAAGAATATCTGAAACTTTATACTTCTCCTTCACAAGTCCATAACTCCTTCTAGACCAGGGTTTCTCAACCTCGAGCTACTGACATTTGAAGCCAGATAATCCCTTGTTGTGGAGGGCTGTCCAGAGCAATGGAGAATGTTAGCAACATCTCTGACTTCTACCAACTAGATTCCACTGGCAGCGTGTGTGTGAGTGTGTGCACATGTGCGCACACACACAGTTATAACAACTCAAAATGTCTTCAGATGCTGCTGATGAAAGGGAAGGGGTATCACCCCCAAGTAAAAATCATTTCTCTACATTGAAGTCTTTGGTGGCTCAAGACCATATCCAATACTCCTAGCATTTGTCTAGTCTTACATTCATTCATAAAAGAAGGTAGGCACTGTGTTCAAAGCCAGGGACACCATAGAAAACAAAAGTCTTGGGCCCTGTGATCATGAAGCCACTGTAGGCAAACAACTGAATTTGTTTGGCATGCATACATATGGTAATGTTTCATTACATGGAAAATAAAACCCAGGGGCTAAAATGTTTTCTCCTCTCCTCAGGGACATAACATTGCGTAACTAAGGGGGATCCACTCACATGGAATGCTCTTTAAGTGCTTCTCCCCAGAAGTGGGCAAGTGGTACAGCTTGTGTGTTTTTATCTCCAAAACAGCTACCCATACATAAAGGAGTATCTCAACCAACAAAAAGAAAACTTGATAAAAACTATGCCCAACACACACAGCCCACAAATGCCAATGCTAGAACACTCTTCTACACCAGAGGACATAGACAGGACTGGGAACCTTCCACCAAAAACCACAAAGACAAGAGTGCCTGAGCTTCAGGCATATTCTTCCCTCTGCCCAGGAGACACCACATAAGATTCCGACAAGCTCTGAGAAGACCAAATGGTGACCTGAATAGTCCTCAGCTCTCGCAGAGGCACTAGGTGCCTTAAAATGCAGAGCAATGCTCATTGCCAGGGCAACATGAAGGTGTTTACCAGAAGCGGAGGCAATTTACAGAGGGGAGGCCAAGTAAAGGTGCAAGAACAAATCAGGGCACATAAGTGCCTGGCCCAGATCTGCCTTAACAAGTCACTTTAACATCTCTGGGGCTCAATTTCCTTTTGTACCAAATGACAAAATTAGAACAACCCATCCCTAACTTCCTTTCTAGATCTAAACATACCTGGTTTTCCCCCAAAATGGTACAAATCCACAGAATCTCCCACTCCAAACAAAACAAAACAGGGCTCTCCCCACTTCCCACCAGAACTCTTTTTACTAAAAGTAGAAATAAATACAGGAGTCGTTTCCACTTCCCCTCCGCTTCTGACAGTACCCGGCAAGACTTACAGTGCTGCCTGACGGACGCCTTGCAGGCACTGTGTCTCTTGCTGTATATTCAAGAAGCCAGAGAGTATGAGACTTCCGGGAGTGTGTATTCTCTGAAAAAAAAAAAGGGGGGCTCATGCTGTGATGATTTGAAGGTGTCAAAATTTATATAGGAAGAACCAGTAACATTTGAATGCTTTCTGCTATGAGAAATTGACAACTGGTCCAACAATGGCTTAAACCACGTGGAAGTCTATTGTTTACTTAACAAGAAGTCCCGGGAGAGGTGGTCCCAAGGTCAGTTTAGTAGCTTTTACCATTTCATAAAGCCACACAATCACCTCCTCTTGTGTTGGCTTTTCATCCATAGGCTTGTAGCCTTATGGTCACAGAGAGGTGCTCTAGCTCCAACTCACATCCTCTTACTACTTTTCCAAAGATAGGAAATTAAAGAGCTATCAGGCATTGAGAGAGAACACTCTTCCCCTGTGCCTGCACTTTTTTCAGTGAGGAAAAATTCTTCTCCAGAAGTCCTGTAATAGGTTTCCATTAAATCTCTAGCTGTAATTAAGTCATCTGATCACTCCAACTTGCAAGAGAGGATAGAAAAGTAAAGATCTGGCTTAAAAAAAAAAATTGTAGGAAGCAGATAAAGGAAACCTCGGATAAGAATGACGGTGAAGTAGCCAACCAAGTGTTTGTCACATACAACTAGACTGAGTGGTGTGCTGGCTAATGCTTTACAATCAGCTTTCAAAAAAACAAAAAACCCTAATTCGAAGCGTTTGCCAATTTCCTTGGTGAAAATACTCCTATTATGCCAGATTTCAAGCTTCCAACATAATATTAACCAGTTCGCGAAATTCTTAAAATTTTAATAATCAACTGGTACAAGCCTGCTCCTGTACACCAGTGAATTTATACATCGCATTTGGTAATAAGTTTATAATACTCCTTCATATTTAAAACACTATACATGGTTCGGTAGTATTCTCCACAGTTCATAAATGAGGAAAATGACAGAGCACCCCAAATCACATAGCACAAGTAGCAGAGCTTAATTTCACATAAGAGCCCTCCCTCACTCCAGCCTCACCACACTTTGAGCAGCATTAGGTACATAAGCATCTGTATTGACAACCCTGCAAAATCTCTCTGCCTATGCATCAGCTAAAGGGGCTCTAGCTTGGTTTGGAACTCACAACAAAGACTCATACCTGTAAACTCAAAGTTATTTAATAATTATCTTTAAGTTATTTCCTCTAATGACAGTAATAGTGCATGTTTATTGTGATAGCTTGAAATACAAGTTAGTATAAAAATGAAAATAAAAATCACCCTTAATCCCATCCTCAAGAGATAATTGTTTGCATGTGGATGATAATCCTTCCAGATTACGTAGACATATATCTTTAAAGTAGAAATCATGCTATTTTGTAACATGACATTCTTCTTTTTTTCCTATGGAGAAATAAAACAGTATATCGAATTCTCCTGTCATCATCACCCAGCTTCAGAAATTATCTAAAGACAATTAAAAGTCCGAGTGTTTCCACATTCTCTTCTCAGGGAGGAGTGTGTAGGAGGCAGTAACCTCCCTCTGTACGTCCCTGAGATTTTTTTTCCCCCTACCTGGCTTTTCCCACTAAGACCCTGATGTCAGCTTTTCTCCAAGCTAAGTCAACCAGCTCCTTTCAGTGCTGCTCAGAGAGCACTACTAAAGGTAACTGTTCATCATGCTCACTCTTTAAATGGATCCCTCCAACTAACTCCCGCCCAGTCCGTCAAGAAGCCTCACAGTAGACTCAGAAGCTCATAAAGGAGAGCTTCAGAAGAAATATATCACAATTCTTGGAGTTTCCAACTTCCACTTACTCCATTCTTCTACTTCTGCTTTGTTTTCACATGTACGTGCACACATCCACAACAGGCACTTTTAACTGGTTTAACTAAAATCCAAGGATTCTGTTCATCTTCCTCTCTTTCCCTACTTAGTCCTCAGCCAATGCAATCTGCCTTTCAGACTTCACTTCCTGGTCCTCCAGCTCCCTTAAAGAATCACATTTCATTTACACAAGTGCCAATCCAAGTGAAATACCCAGCTGACTAAAAGATGGTGGCTGTACCCCCAAATTAACAGCTTTGCATATATCCCCAAAGAGCCCAGTTGAGAGCCCAGACCCAGAATCAAACTCTGCAGCCCAGAACAAGTTCAAAGAACATTCTCGTGGGACAAAGCAAGAGCTGCTCCCCTGTGCCCCAGTTTAGCCAAGTGCATGCAGGAGGGAGCTGTGGATATTTAAAGACCAAGGCATAGAATTCTGCTCTGCTATAAATCATGTACAGCTGACAGAAAACAAGCCTATGCTGGGAACCATGGGTGTTAAAACTTCGGGAGAGAAAGTAGTTAAATGTGCACTATTTTGTACCAAAAGGTACTAATACTTCGAATAGTATATTTGTCTAAATTTTAAAATACATCAAATAGTGAAAGCAGGTAGGAGTAAGGGGGAGTCTGGTCTGTGATGTTCTCTAAGATTCTCAAACTTCCAGTGATTAGAAATCACCTGGAGAGTTTGTTTAAAATGCAAATTCCTCAACCTCCTCCCAGAAATACTTACTCAGCAGGTCTGGGTGGAGGTGGGGCACTATATATATGCATTTTTAACAAGCATCTTTGCTTCTGCTGCAGGTGTTGGCAGACCCTGAAAAATAACTACCACCTGAGTTCCTCCTCTTTGGCCACAAAGTGTGGGTAGCAACACTTTTGTGAGCAGCAGGGCCTTTGACCCAGTGCTTCCTACATGGATTCTGGCCTAAGAGTCTCATGAGGCAAGAGTGAAACACACAGTGCCCTTCCCAGAACACTGGTAGTCAGGCAGGTCTCTGATGGCCAATTAATCTCAAGAGGAAGCTTTCTCCCTAACTACCTCTGTCTTTTGGTCCCCCAGGCAACTGGCCAACCTGTCCTCTCTTCCCACAACTTTATCAACATCCTCCCTCTCAAAGATTATAAAGAAACAAATTTTCACTTCCCCTCACCCCATATTTCCAGCTGTCTCTAAAATAAGCATTTAATGTTTTACGAGTTTTAGATGCTAACAAGAACAGTCTTTACCAAAATAAAATGTGCACTGGGAGAGTTAAATGTTATAAATACTCACAATTGCTCAGTAAGAGTTCTTTCTGTATTTTACTAATTTCTTTGAGAACCACTTACTGAGCACCTACTCTAATCACTTGGCAGTTCACAACTGTGGACACCACAGACAAGCCCGGCTCTTATGCGGCCTGCATTCAGGTGTGGAAGGAAAACCATGGAGAGAATAAGCAACCTTATAATGGACTTTCAGACAGTGACAAGCACTATAAAACATTAACACAAGGTAATGAACTAGCAACGATAAGGAAGATGGGTTACAAGGAAGACCTCCTTGGTGAGGGAATCTCTAAGAGTCAAATGACAGGACATATGACTGTAGGGACAGCAACAGACAGGCACCTAGACACAAAAAAGCTTGACTTGTTGGAAGAGAGAAATGACCAGTGGTCCTACAATACAGCCAGTAGGAGGATGAGCAAGTCAGGAAAGGGTGACTCAAGGTCCAAAGGCCAGCTCTCCAAGGGTCTTGTGGATATTACTGTAAGTACAATGGGAAGCCCCGGGATCATTTAGCAAGGAAGGGATGATACTAATAGTAGCTGGCCTGTACTGAGCACTGTCTGTGTGCCAGGCACGGTTCAAATCTCATTTTATCTTCCCAATAAGCCCATAAAGTAGAAACAAATATGAATCCCATTACATAGGTAAGATCTGAGTCAAAGTGGCAGTAAGTTATAGAGCCAGAACTCAAAGCCAGGTGGTCTGGCTACTGGCTGTGGTTACAGAAGAGAGCAGGGGCCAAGTCGGTAGGGCCTTGACAACCTCCGTAAGGAGTCTGAGTTTTATTCCAAGTGTAATGGAAAGCCACTGGAGAGGGACTGAGACTTCCTGACTCACTCCCTTAGATCTGAACTAAGACAGAGCACATCTTCTGGGAAAAGCCCACCAAACTCTGGCTGAGTTGGCTGCTAAACCAAACTACTGCAACTTTAGCCAGACACAGAAGTCTAATCCTGCCCTACCTGCTTCAGCAGAGCTCTCTAGCCCCCTGCAGCACTGGATGTCTTCTCTCTAGGCCAGGGTTCGCAAATACAGCCCAGACCAGTAGCATCAGATCACCTGGGATCTTGTTAAAAATGCAGATTATGGGGCCTCATCTCATACCTACTGAATCTGAAAAAAACAACCTTCTGTTTCCAATGAACCTTACTGCTGTTCTGGGTTATCCAGATGCAGATACTACCACAACCACTCACCCTTATTCCCACCCTAACCCCTCCCAAGTCATGCTGTACTTGTCCATGGGCAGCTTCTGCACTGCACACTAAACCATCTTCCCCTCAGACTCTGCTGGTAGGGCTCTATGGCTTCTGGTTCCTGAAAAATCTCACTATTACCCCAAACTCTTTTCTAACTAATTTGATTTCCTAAGAGTATTTATTATTCAGCTGTCTGGGCCGCTTCCACCACAGGGTAAAACTCTTCCTTCCTACTTCTAGAGTTTAATTTTGCTTTCAGCTTTGTAGCCTCCAAAGTAGACGTCAAAGATAATTTCTGCTTTAACCTAGACTTTCCTTAACACCTCAGTCATCGGATTTTCTCTTTTTATTCATTCATTCCCACTTTCATTCATACATTCCAAGTAGTCATGCCCTCAGCATCCCAAGAACTAACTGCACTAGATGCCAGGTATTTCAGTGATGCCTGAAACAGCTCTCATCCTTGAAACTGCCCCTTTAAGAGGGATGGCAAGATGCAAATAAATACATATTCACGGAGGCCATTGGGCTGAGACCTAAATGATGAAGAGGCAGGCCTGACAGTAGTTTGTAACAGAAAATTTCTGAGTGTTGAATTCTTGCCAGACTCTGGTCTAAGTGCTTTACATGTATTATCCATGTAATCTTCCAACAATTCCATGCCCACCCTGGAGAAGGGCATACTGAGGCACAAGAAGGCTAGAAGTATGTAAATAGCAGAGCCAGGATCTGAACCCAGGCAAACTAGCTCTAGAGCCTATTCTCCTACCACAGGCTAAGGTGAGAAGAGCAGGGTGAAACAGTGGGGGTGATAGGCAGACAGGTGTCGGGGCAGACAGAGTAACATGTATAAGAATTCTAGGGTAGAGAAAAGTCAGCCCAAAGCAGAAAGAAAGTCAAGCATATTGGTTAAACTGGATAACAGCGAATGGATTGGAAATATACTTGGTAACTGGACTAGATCAGATGTTCTGATAGATGTATTATGACGTGCAATGGAGAAGGAATCAAGGATGACTCTTAATTTTCTGATTCCCTATTTTTACAGCTTGATGACAGTCTACATTTCCAGAGAGCAAAGTATTATAACCCAATATATGATAAAGTGCCACGCACTGCTGATCCATAGCACTGTCGCCAATGAACATAACCAGTCCATGACCAGGTTAAGGATTGCAGCTCCTCCTCTCCCCTCCCCCTCCATACTTCTCTGCAAGGGGCATTCATTTCAAGGGTTCCATCCTATCCCCTGGAAACTATTTTCCAGAACACTATTAGCAATGGTTAACAACAATAAAAAGTTATAGTTACAGTAATAATAGCTTCCACCAAGAGGAGGGTTTTTCTCATGCAAATGTAATGCTAATTTAGAACCTGGGTTCCCAAATTTTTCTGAAAAGCACAATTATATTAAAGAACAAATGAGAAGTTATGCAACTTGCCCAAGGCCACACAATGAGAGGTGGAACCAGAATCCAAATGCAGGTCTTCCAACTTGGAAGCCCACACTACTTCCATTAAATCAGTATTTCCCACAACGTGGGACACAAATCTCTAATGGAACATAATAGTGGTTTTAGTTGCACAGATGAACTTTTTAAAGTTTTAATATTATGGTCTCATTTTAATACATATAACCGTGTGTGTGATATCAGGTAAATAAAAATTAAAAGTTATATATACATTTTATATGTGATATACATGTCACATCAAATCCATGATTTCATGTGTATACATGAAATGTAAAAAGTTTCTTAAAAGTTAATTTAAAGAAATCATTAGAATAAAAGAGCAAGTGATTCAGGGATAGAGTAGAAATCCTAAGGCAACACATAAATAAGTGAAGTTTGTGAGACACTGCTCACCACACCACCACCCAAGAACAGCCAAGCACCTGTTCATTTTGTACTCAAATTTGGCTATAGTCACACAAAACTCTAACTCTGCTCCAGAAAGATAAAATGTGGCTGCCTTGGGGTGAAAGGGAGTAACACTGGTACAACACGACTTAGCATAAATCATCCTTAACACAGTATTGGTCTTGACATATATTTAGTGGTCCGACTCCCCTGCTTATTCACCACATATCTTGATTAAGTCAGGTAGCTTTCCTGGGCCTCAGTTCACTTTGTCAAAAAAAAAAAAAAAAGTTTATATGTGTATATATATGTGTGTGTATATATACACACACACACACATATACATATATATACACACACACATATTAAAAAAAAGTAGACTCTAAGGTAACTTCCACTTTTTAGAATTCCATAAAATGTTGTAAGATCCTGAAATCCCAAATTATTTTTCCCAGAACCATAGAGGCCCCAATCTTGAATGAGTGTCAACCTGAGGAATAACAATGCTAAGCCCACATGGCATCCAGGCCACCATCCCTTAACTGGGAAGATACTACCAATTATGCGGCCCTCAGAAAGATGTAGGATGACATTAATCACCATATGATAAAGGTCAGCCAATCAATGTCCCTGTCCCAACCAAAACTTTAAGAATTTCCTGCCACTCATTTTTAACTTTCTTTACACTTGCTCCTTAGTGTCTGTTATTTCCAGTCCTTAACAATTAGCTTTATTCTGGGTCAGAATAGCAGGGAGAAAGATGGGTGGGAAAGAAACCTGCAAAATCTCATCAAAACTCGTATCCTCATGTAAAGCCTCAGCTGAGAACCACCAGTAAAACCTTTCCAGCTTCAATCTGAATTACTCCACGGATGCTCAAACATGTTTAACGTG
This sequence comes from Pteropus vampyrus, assembly GCF_000151845.1. Taxonomy (NCBI): domain Eukaryota; kingdom Metazoa; phylum Chordata; class Mammalia; order Chiroptera; family Pteropodidae; genus Pteropus; species Pteropus vampyrus. Next base: position 1,195,828 of record NW_011889023.1, on the reverse strand, counting down.
CTAAACCTCTAAAAGAAGTTGTCATTCCTTATTTTTCAGAAACATTAACAAAACAGTTTGGCCAGAACATTCTTTCTCTATTTCTGAAATAGATACATTTATCAAAAGGGAATTCTTAAGGACCCCTCCTTGCCTTCTTTACAAAAAGCCCTTTCTGTGATGTCAGTAGGCCCGTAAACTTTGAATAGTTTTTAGATTCCCAGAAAGAGAAGTTCTGAAATATGCTCAATTCATGTTTAGCTGAAGAAAACAGGATGGGTGGGTGGGCTGCAACTGGCAAACTCAGAAAGCACAGCTGGGTAGCAGGTGATCTTTAAAATAAAAAAGGCAAATCCCTGAGCAAATTATGTAGCCAAGAATAATCATTATAACTGGAGAGTTGTTACATAATTACTTGTTAACTACTGACAAACACATACATGGCTACAAAATACCATGGTTACTCTAGTCACTGAAGCTAGCGTACCTAGTACAAGAGTCAAGGTTTCTCCAATTAATTTCATTCAAAAAAAAAAAAAGCAATCCCGGTTCCTATTCCCTTCCAAAGTAACCCAATTGCTTTTACATATACAAAACAGCCTCCGACGATTAAGCCAATCACCTCCAGGGACGAAATCAGTGTTTCCCCTAAATATTGATTTTGAATGAGGAGAGAGGCCACAGAAAGAAGTACATTCAAAGAGCTAAACGTGTATCACCTCGATAAAAACGACTTCACTCCAAACTGGAAACTCTGAACAGAAAAGGTCCCCACCCACCCCCACACACACCCGTCCCTACTCAGCTAGCGCAAAACCCAAGACCTGTGTCGGATGCACTGCATTCCAACATTTTTCAAAAAGTTTACGAGGATTTAACGAAGCGGTGGAGAGAAAAATAAAGCAGGCAGAAGCGGGGAAGAACAAGCAGGAGGGTTTCGGCAAAGAAGCAGATGAAGCGCCCGGCAATGCCGTGCAAGGCCGGGTAACTGAGAAGCGACCCTGAACTCGAAGAGCAAGCGTCCCAGTGGAGCGCGGGGACTGACAGCCGCTCGGTCTCCGCTGCCAGGGGTCTTCCAGCCCTGAGCCCGGCCCCCGCCGCCAGTCCCCTCCCCGACCCTTCCCCCGCTGCACCGCCGTTGCCCGCTGGGCCAACTTGGCCCGAGGTCAGCGCTGCGGAGCGCGGCCCCCGTTGCCTGGGAGGCCGCCGGCGCCCTTACCTCCTTCTGCTTGGGGTCTTGCGGATAGACGTCCGGCGGCCCGAGTCGGGGGCGTTTCAGCGGTCTCTGCTCATAGCTGAGAAGCCCGAAGGCGGCCATGATCTCTCATGTTAACCGGCGAAATGAATGAGAGTTGGAGCTGGAGCAGCCGCCTCTGAGCACCAGGGAGCAGCACTTGCAGACAGACTCCGTCTCTCCCCCTCCTCGCTCGCTCGCTCGCTCGCTCGCTCGCTGTGGCGCTGCAGGCAAGAATAAAGCAGGTTGGATGCTGCCGCTGCCAGGCACGCAGACACGCACTGATGGGGGCAGCCTTCGGCGGGCACCCGGCTGCGCAGGAGCCCCGGGACGCACCGCTCCTGTGGCGGCGGCGGAGAGGCTGAAGGTCTGCCTGAGTCCTCCGCAGCGCCTGCCTCCGGTCCCCCCTACCCTGTCCCCAGGGGGAGGAGCAGCTGATAGGAACGTGTGACTTTTTTCACCAATGGACCCAAACCCAGGCCAGCCTGGCTCAGGGCGCGGGGTGGGGGAGGGGCACGGGGGGGAGAAACTTTTCTTGGCGCCCAGGCGGTGGCCCAAGTGCTCGCCGCAGGCAAGGGTGGCCCTCGGATCCAAGGAAGAGACTGCGGAGCGGCCCGCCCCCGCCCCTCTTCTCGTCAGGGATCCTTCTGCGCCGCCACGCGCCCGGCAGACCCCGCCACCCGGGCGCGGACCCGGCCCGGGCAGAGAGAGAGAGAGGCCTGGTGGGGATGGGGGAGGCAAAGATGCGGACGGTGGGGAAGCGGCGGGGTGCCTCCTAGACGCCCGCTGGGCTCCGGTGGCGCATAGGCGCCTCCGGGCAGGCGCCGAAGCGCGCAGCTGGCGGTCGCGGCGGCTAGAGGGGGCCGTGCTCACGGTGGCGCGGGGCCGACTTAACCCTTTGCTGCCCCTCCAGTGGCTGGGGGAGGGGGTTAGGAGGTTTGACTGTGAGCGCCGACGGGGACAGCCAGCCCACAGGCGTCCCGGGCTCCTCCAGCCTGCCGCCCTCCCCCGCGGCCGCCGCCCCTCCTCCCACCCCCACCCCCATCCCCAACAGTTTACCTGTTGGTCCCCGCCTAGTGGGCAGGGGCCGGCGGCAGCGGCAGTCCGGCGACCGCAGCCTCCATGATTCGGGTTGGGATGGGGGCGGTCGGGTTTGATTTTATTTGTAAGGTATCAGTCTCGTCCGGGAGAGCTCCGGGGACGCCGCGAAGTTTGCCACTGTCTGGGGGCGGCGGGCGACGCCGGCTCGCCGCCGGCGGCGTTCTCGCCCCCACGGCCCCGGAGCGCGAGCTTCCGAGTTGGCGGACGGCGGCGCGGCGGCCGCACTGAGCATGCCCAGCTCGGCGGCCGGACCGCGGAGGAGTTGGCTGCGAGCGCGCTCCGATCCGCCTCTCCGGGTTTTCGCAGCCGCAGAGCGCGCAGCCCGCGGGCCCCGGCGCCAGGACCGGCCCTGGGGTGAATCCTGGCGAGGGAGCGGGCAGCCCCAGAACCCTCTCTGGGTCGCGGGCAGTGCTTTCTGCCTCGACCTCTCCTAAGGTCGCTGTCCCAGTAGCCTGAGCCGGAAATCTCACCTGCGCCGGGCGTGTGGAAGGAGGGAGGTGATCCTCCAGGGGAGACTCTAGTCCTTCAACCCGCCCGCGCACCCGCTCGCTTCGGGGCGCGAGCACCAAGATGCTGGGCCACCTGCCGCGAGCGCTGAGAAAGCAGAGCTGCGTGGGCGGGCCGGACCTGTCCCGAGAGACCCCACGGGAAGTGCTCCCGGGAGGATGCGCTCGCACTTGGCCCAGAATGATGGCTGCCATTTATGGAGCCCTTGCCTGATGCCAGGATCTTGACAGTAAAGCTCTGTATCCTTAAAAGAAATCTTACAAGGTTTTACCATACCTTTTTACAGACAGAGAAATTGACTCAGCTCAGGAGGAGGTCTAGTGAATTGCTCAAAGCTAGGAAACTACCTCTGCCTGATCCAAAGTTTCTGACCTATTCTCCACGACTTGGGTTTGAAAGGACTGGGTTCCTTAACTGCCTTTACCTGATTGTGTCACATTCCCCATACCTGGAGGAATTTCTCAGACCCTATGGTTCCATCCTCTACAAGATGGTGTGAGCAGAATCTAACCCAAACAGCACCTGGAACGTAGTAGGTGCTCAGGAAATGTTGGCCATATCTGAGTATCTACTTACCTCTGCTGACTTAAAGCTGAGGGAAGGAAGAAAAGGGTAGATAAGAGGATGGCAATGTGATAGAGGCCGATGCCTTACTCCTGGCCCTCACATAGTAGCACTTCCCAATGCAGACTGAGGCCAAGTTGGGTCTGTAGTTTTGAGCTTCTTTACTCAATAGAAGCAAGTACTTTGAGAAGTTACCCTCCACCAGGAGGCATTTCCTGTCCACCTTCTGCACCCTGCCCCAAGAACTTCTCTTCCACTAATACCCTGGGTGTAGCTTCCAAGCTGAACTTGACCCTGTGATATAGGCATTTATCAAATCTAGCTTCCTTGCTCGAAAAAAAGGTATCTCACTTTATTAGAAAAATTATCAAACATACCAAAAAGCAGAAGGAATGCTATAATGAACCCCCAAGCTGTGACAGTTATCAAAGTTTTGCCATTTTCATTTCATCTCCCCCATCCTCAACACATGGACATACACTGGAGAGAACAGTTATTCATTGTTCTACCTGGGCACACAGCATGGAATCTAGCACATAGTGGGTACTCAAAAAAGAGTTTGTTGGCTGGTGGGATGGAAGATAGATGGGTATGTGGGTGGCTAGATCGCTAGTGGTACTTTGGGGTACCTTGTGCTGATACCCTAGTCTGATGGGAGATTTAACCTATATTCTTCCCTCGTATACTTAGGCAAGAGCCTCCACCAGGCTTCCACAGAAGAAAAACTTTAGAAGCACTTACCTAACCATAAAGATTTTATTTTAAAACCAAACTATGTTAGTAATATGTCTCTAGGGTATGAGAAAGAGACAGCTCTCCCACTATTAGTTTCTATTCCAGCTTTCTTAACTCTCTTGTTCTGAGACAGTCTGGCATGGATTCTTTGGGCCCTCTCAACATTTAAAAAAAAAAAAAAAAGTGAAATTAATACGTTCAAAACTCATGTAATTCCTCAAAAATCATTCTTTCACTACATGGACTTCCCAAAGGCATTTGGCTCCCTCACCCTGGCATTTGTGCTCTTCAAAATCCACCCCCACCTACCAATCCAACTTTTTCTCCTTAATCCTGGCCCCAATTAGCTCTCACTCCTGCTTCCAAATATGGATTTCCCAGGCCTTTTATTTTCCGACAGCCACCTGGGGACAGTCTTTAGAGACTGGACTATATGAAGCCCACCTGTACAAAGCACAAACTCTTGAGATACAAGATGATTCTTTATTTCTTTCAGTACCCTTAGCACTTAATTTTCATTTTAACACCTCATCATTTATTGAATTTATTGGCATGCATTCAGATATGCTGCACAGAATAGTCTTGTTTCTCCATCCTCACTTTACCTTCTTGCTCTCCATCCATTCCAGAGTTAATCTACCCTTACTAAAGCCAGTTAACATGATGGGTTTAACATGGAAGCCACTGTATTCTATGCTGTGCTTGAATTTCCCATCACAGTGCTGGTTAACACAGCTGATAGGCACAACTTCTTCTTGAATTATGGGAGTCTCATTTGCTACTGTTCCTAGAAAGCTACTGTTACCTGTCTGTGGCCTGTTAGGAACGGGGCCGCACATCAGGAGGTGAGCGGCAGGGGAGTGAGCAAGCTTCATCTGTTTTTGCAGCTGCTCCCCAGTGCTAGCATCACCACCTCAGCTCCACTTGAGATCATTAGGCATTAGATTCTCAGGAGCACTGGTACCTGGTGCCAAAAAGGTTGAGGACTGCTACTAGGTAGGGCATCTTATCTTTACCTGGCTAATGACACCATCACCAGTCCACCACCCCCCCACCCCCCCAGCCCCAGTCCCAGGCCTGGGAATAGTTTGCATGGAACAGGAATACCCAGAGAAAACCACAGGCTCCTCAGACAGATCTCTGCTTTGACCTCAGTCTAGTAAGAAGAGGTGAGTTCAGACACCTGAGGAAGTTTAGTACAGCTGGTGAGGGAAAGGGATTGAAATGTAGCCTGAGAAAGAGGATGATAAATCATTTTAAGCATATGAGACTCTATCCTACAAGTATGAAGCTAACTCCCTAGGGCTGCTTTTGTGAGTTGACAATTGTTTAAAAGCTGACGCTTTTTCTTGGGACATGTCCAAAGGCTTCTCAAAGACCTGTCAGCATCAGGAACTTCCCTAGCTGATTATGCTCCCTCTGTCAGGCCTGGTTTTCAGAATTCTGCAAAGAGTCCCCTCATAGTTGGGACTCCTTTTGTACTCTTGGGCAATGTTTCTTTAATATGGCAAGTTCCTTTTAGAAGGCTCATGACTGGCTTTCTCTCCCTATGTTTGGTCTGCAAGAAACACACAGATGTCCTTTGTCTGCACATACTCTAGTGCAAGCATTTTCTCACTAGCCTACTCTCCTTGGCCACCATGGATGCATTCTGCAAGCCACAGTTCTTTACCTTCAATGTTCTCCAGTCTGGGTCAGTGGACATATGTCAAGTGGTCAAATGCACAAGATGTCAAGTGGTTTTCTCAAATCTCTTTCCATGAGGCTTGATGTGAGGAATACAATTTCTTTGGCTAAAGGCAGAGACACCATCATATTTATAGAAATTTCAAAAAATTAGATGAAGAAAGGCTAGGAGCGGAGGCAGAGTGTTGACCCATCAGAAGAAGAATGCTCCTATTATCCTATATTTCAGATTTAGAAGGTGAAGTTCAAGAGGTGAATTAACTGATTCAAGACTATTGAGTTAGCAAGTGGCAAAGCCAGGATCAAACCTAGATCCCTCTGACTCTCCATCCCACACTTATTATTGTCAGTGTGCTATGTGTATTAATTATCATTTATACAACACGTATAAAAGTGTGCCACAGAATATAGGTCTGGTTTAAGAGAAGCAAAACTCCCAACAGCTCGCTCTGGCATAGAGCATGCTTCCACTCAAGTGGAAAGAAACAATTCTCAGTGTAGAGCCTATAGGTGAAGTAATTAACATTGCTGGGTTTCCCCATGGGACTGATGCTTGTCCAGGTGTATATATGTATATATCACTTTGTTTTGTTAATAGAGTGTCTATAAGCAGTCTTGCTTATTTTCAGTTTTTCTTATATCTTCATTACATGTAAATGTATCTATTTTATGCCTATTTCTAAATCAAAAAAAAAAATTCTTTCTTTTAACCTCGTAAGGAAAAGGAAAACTGAGAATGACTTGAGAAGGTGGGTCAGGATAGAGAAAAAAGAAATGGAGGATTAATTTTGGGCCATTTTAACCCATTTTAATATAGTCTTTAGGCTACTTAGAGAGATGTAAAGAATACACACATTAAGACTCCTTAAAGCAGCACCAACAATAGAATTATATTGCCAGCCAAATACATGCTTTTACATTTTCTAGAAGCCACATTAAAAAAGTAAAAATATATGAAATTAATTTTAATACATTTGCTTAAGCTAAGATAGCCAAAATATTGTTATTTCAATATGTGATCAATTTTCTAATATATTAATGACATATTTTACATTCTTTTTTTATACTAAGTCTTAGAAATCTGGTGTGAATATTGTATTTACAACACATCTCATTTCAGACCAGCCACATTTCACATGTTCAAAAGTCACATGTGAGTAGTGGCTACCATATCAGTCAGCTCAACTCTAAAGTGATGTTTCAGTCCTAGTGAACCTGTAACATGTGGGATCTTAGATCACAGAGGAAGCAGATGAGTTTCCAAATTAAAACAACAAAAAATAATGAAAGGAATAAAACAACAGAATGCTGAAGAAGTAAAGAAGAAAACTAAAGACAACTTGGGAAGACAGAGGATACCCAAAAAGCACTTACTTGCTAAACAGATGGAAGTGTGTAGCAGGGAAAGGACGTGGGAAAAAAAACTCTGAGGACTGAAAAATCAAAAGATGTAATAAGAGATTTTTGAACTACAAAACTGAACCAATGACAAGGCTAAAGATTTAACTTCATTCACCAGCAAAATAGTGCCTGCCACATTTACAAAAAGGCCTGTTGGCTAGTCACATATTCAGCTTTTCAGCGCCAGACTCTTGGTAACATCCTCAGAGTTGTTCAAAGCTCAGACACATGCTAAACAAAGTCAAGAAAGATTTTATTAGGAAATCAGAATGTCAATTTTTTGATACACAGGAATAGGGACTAAAATCAGTATATCCCCTCATTCAGATCACCCCCTTGCTTGTTTTAAAGTTTGTTGTAAAACTGAATTAGTAAGCAGAAGTTTGTTTGGTGAGCATAAAATTAAAGCAAAGGGAATTGAATAATCTCCAAGGATTATTTATTCAGACTGCCCGAAAGTAGAAGCCACCTCCCTTGTGACAGGAACAGGATAGATGCCACACCTTGGCCTATTGGTCCCTTCAGTGGGTACATGGACAGTTGTTACTGTCCAGTGCCTTTATAATTCATATCAGAGCTCCCTAGTGGCCCACAAACATGTTTTTTTAGATGTGTTTGCATTTTGTTTAGGGCTTGCACGATCACTTCTGAACTCTCTAGAAAAATTTGGGTCTACATTCTCAAATGACATCAATCTGATGTGGGCCTGCTCCTTTGAGTGTGACCTGTTTTCACAGCCCCAACTGACCAGTTCCCCTCAGAGGGCTGATTTACCTGGCTGGCTCCTAGAACTGATGAGAGTTAGATTCCTATTGGAGGCCTCTAAAAAAGGTGGAGAGCCTTTAATGGAGATCCCTATTAAACTGGGCCTGGCTTCATGTTTTCCTGCAGAGAAGGGTGAGTGAAAGGGGAAAAGGGGAGAGGGGAAGAGGGAGAGGGGGAGAGAGAGAAATGCTTTCTTATTGTTAACTAGTCAAGGATCTAGTCCATGTTAGTTACAGATTATAACCCATCTGTTAGGATAGGTTACACCTGATGTAAATGAATCTTATACTTATTAATTATGAAATATTTCAGTTCTCAGAAGGTTATTTATTTTCCTAGTTCTAGGGATATCTTCTTATACTTTTTTATATACTTGCTACAGTCACACGGAGCAAGAAAACATGGAAAGTATATTAGATGGCACAATCCAAATATTATACAAAATATCTAGACAGGTTGAAATAATAAATTAAATATAACAGGATTGAATTTTACATAAGAATAAAGTTGTTATCCCCATCTACTGGACATGTCAAAGATAATTTGGTATCTATTGTTTGCTAAATCTAAAGTTTAAAATGTAAGCAATAAAAAATAAATGTCAACTCTTTGATCTCAGTGGCATTTGGGAAATAGTAGCACCCAAATCAATTACATGAATCTTGTATATAATAGCATTTTTTATTAATATTATTAAACCATTACCCAACATTCTCACCACTGTGCTTTTTTTCCCAGAGCTGTTAATAAATCGTGGAGGGGCCTCCGATCCAGACTTGGAAGCTGTGTGCAGAACCACAGAGAAAGTTGTTGCAGTCACCAAAGAATCTTCGGAGCAATGGTTCAATATTCACTGTCAGTGTTCACAGCAACTTTAACATCATTACCATGAATAACAAGAATCACCTAGGCTTCCAGTTAAAATGGAGGAGTAGGTAAATGCTGTGCTTGCCTCCTCTCACAACCACATCAAAATTACAACCAAATTATAGAACAGCCATAATTGGGAGTCCCCTGAGATCCAGCTGAACAGAAGTCCTACAACTGGGGACACACAGAAGAGGCCACCTCGAGACTGGTAGGAGGGATCAAGATGAGGAACAGCCTGGTCCCACACTCGCATGTGACAGTTGAGAATCTAGAGGGATATCTTGTCTGTGGAGATCCCCCCAAAGGAGTATAGGGCTCCAGCTCCACACCGGGATCCCCAGCCCAGGGTTTCAGTGCCAGGAAGAGAAGTTCCCACAAGTTCCGGCTGTGAAAACCAACAGAGATTGTGGCTGAGTGAGACAGAAGGCCATTGGAGTTGCAGACATTCCTCTTAAGGGGCTTGCACGTGGACTGAGTGACAGACTTACTCACTCTGAGCTCCAGAACTAGAGCAACAGCTTGAAAGGTGCCAGGGACATACAGGGAGGAACTGAATTGTCTGGTTTCAGGGCAAGTGCTGAAGGGGCAGCGTTCTCCCAGACAGAAATGCTGACAGAAGTATTAGTTTCTTCATTGAGCCCTCTCCCCTCTCAGCTTACACACAGAGGTGGCTGCCATATCTGAGTCTCCATCAAACTGGCTACCCCACCCAGGTGATTCCCTGAGATGCCGCCCTTCCCAGCTCACAGGTCCACCCAAGCTGCTTCCAGTGGATTTTCCATACAAATGGCCTGTCTTGGATCATGCTGCAAACTTTCCTAAACTCTCTCAAAAGTTCACAAAACCTAAATAAGCAGCATCTGGCCTTGGCAAATCCCATACCTCTTGCTAAGAATCCTCAAGCCCAGCACTAGCACAGCTGGCCTTGGTTTGTGGTTTGGCCTCTCAAAGCACATCTGAGCCCAGTGTGGGTGGTGGCTATCTGTGGATTGTTTGGTGATTCATGCCAGGTGACCCCGGGTAGGGCACAGGCTGTGACTGAACTTGGCCTGTGGTGAGGCCCCTCCCAGGAGCCCTGGCCTGCATGCCTAGGGGCCAGCTTCAGTCTGAGCCAGAACACAATCTGGGGCCACATCTGAGGATGACATATATAAAGGACATACTGGGCAGCCACCAGAGCCCTGCCAAAGCAAATCCTGCTCCAAATGGCCAGCCCCTCAGCAGCCAGTCCTCACAACCAATCAGCTCAAGAGTCAATCCCTCTCACTGACATGGAAATAGTAACCAGGGCTCAACTACAAAAGGAGAGCACACACAACCTATACAAGGGACACACCTGGAGCACCCAGCTCAGGTGACCAGGGAGACTGCACCAGCTGGGCCCCACAGAACACCTACTACATAAGGCCACTCTTAATACCAGAGAACATCGCAGCTCTACCTAAAACATAAAACAAACACAGGGAGGCAGCCAAAATGGGAAGACAAATGTGACCCAAGTGAAAGAACAGAACAAAGCTCCAGAAAAAGAACTAAACAAAATGGAGACAAGCAATCTACCAGATGCAGAGTTCAAACCCCTGGTTATAAGAATGTTCAATGAACTTATAGGGAGAGTAGAGGAACTCAGTGAGAACTTTAACAAAGAGATAGAAAACATAAAGAACCGGTTAGAAATGAAGAACACAATAATTGAAGTGAGGAATATCTTAGGAAGAATCAACAGTAGATTAGATGAAGCAGAGGATTGAATCAGTGATTTAGAAGATAAGGTAGCAGAAAATACCCAATCAGAACAGCAAGAAAAAATGTCCAAAAAAATGAGGATATTTTAAGGGGACTCTGAGACAACATCAAGCATAACAACATTTGCATCATAGGGTTATGAGAAGGAGAAAAGAGAGAGCAAGGAAATGAAAACCTATTTCAAGAAATAATGACAGAAAATTTCCTAACCAGGTGAAGAAAATAAACATACAGCCCAGGACATGCAAAGAGTCCCAAACAAGATGAACCCAAAGAGACCTACACCAAGACACATCATAATTAAAATGCCAAAGGTTAAAGACAAAGAATCAAAAAATTGTGTATCAAAAAATTGACATTCTGATTTCCTAATGAAATCTTTCTTGACTTTGTTTTAGTATGTGTCTGAGCTTTGAACAACTCTGAGGATGTTACCAAGAGTCTGGTGCTGGAAAGCCAAATATTTGACTAGTACTTATATCAGACAAAATAAACTTTAAAACAAAGGCTGTAACAAAAGCCAAAGAAGGATCCATTTATACCAATTCTGGGTATTTATCTGAAGAAACCCAAAATACTACTTCAAAGGGACATGAGAATCCACATGTTCATTATAGCGTTGTTTATAGTAGTCAAGATATATAGGCTACTTGGGTGTCCATCAATAGATGAATGGATAAAGAAGAGGCAGTACATATATACAATGGAATGCTACTCAGCCATAAAACATAATGAAACCTTGACGCTTGCAACAACATGGATGGACCCAAAGGATATTGTTGTGCTGAGTGGAGTCAGAGAAAGACAAATACCACATGATTTCACTTTCCTGGGGAATCTAAAGAACAAAATAAAACAAACTAATAGATGCAGAGAACATTTTGATGGTTGCCAGATGGGAGGGGGATAGAGGGTGGGTGAAAAAGGAAGAGAGATTAAGAAGTGCAAATTAATAGTTACAAAGTGGTCATGGGGATGGAAAGTACAGCATGGGGCGTATAGGCAACAATATTGTAATAACTCTTCCATGTCAGATAGATGCTAGATTTATCAGAGTGATTACTGTTACATAAATGTCTAATCACTGTTGTACACCTGAAACTAATATAATATTGTATGCCAACTGTAATTTCAAAAAGAAAATAATAAAACTAGTAAAATTTACCAATTTGATTTTCATCTTCCTTCATTTCTTTCACTCGCTCTCTGGCAGAGATGCTGTCAATCAGCCAAAATGGTCAATAAGAGGATGGAGGAAAAGAGAAGCAGAATTCCTGCTAAGTCTTCAAACAGGAAAACCAGGGCTTGACTAATCTAGAAGTGACCACAAATAATTTGATAAAAGCAGTGGTTCAGGCCTCACTTTCTGCCTGCCCCAGTGTAATTAAATTTGATCCTCAGCTCTTCTCCCTCTCTCTGCTTTCAGCCTTACCCAACCAGTCTCTACTACCACCTTCTATTCCAGTCCAGGCTGCTCGCAGCCTCTCCAGCATCTATTTACTGTTGCTCAAAGAGACTCCTCTGTCTCCTCGAACTCAAAATGCCCCAACTTGAACTTAATCTCTTCTTTGCATGTCACTGCACCCTAGCTGGCCCCTGTATTTTATAAGCAGGAAAGGACCAGGTGGCTGGGGTTCTAGAGGTCAGGAGAAAAAGGAGAACACTTCTTGGCTACCTTGCGGTATGCAGAGCTGCAGATTGAATATAAAAGTTATGTCTCAGAGAGTATTGGAGAAATGTGTCCAATCAGCAAGGGGGCCTGGAGGAGTTGGGAGCTGTGAGTCCAGCTGAAGATGTGGTTACAGAAAATGTGGGAGACAAGGGAATTGGTATACCTCTAGTGCATATGCATGCCAGAGCAAATAGAGGACAGACATCTCCCAACTTTCCAATGTAGGATTATTTCATATCTCTACCCAAACTTAAGGCCTATTGGATCTTTCTGATCTAAATCTCCAGATTCATCTTGTCCTCAATCTGTCAGCTATAGCTTTAGTCCATGCCTGCAACTTTTCTTGTTTTGGATTATCTTTGAACCCCAACTTGTCTCCCTGCCTCAGTTATTTCTCTTTTTGAAATATAATTCACAATGTTATTACATAATTTTTTCAAAAATTCTCATTTCATATCATTCTTGCTGAAAACTCTTTGCTAAATCCCTGCTACTTTAAATATAATGTTTAAACTCCTGTCTGAAAATCAAGGTTTTCTCATAATGTGCTGAAAAGATGGGACTGATATGGGCTACATTTGGAGGTTCAATTGAGCCATCATCCAAGGATGCTTTGACCTCTTCCTCCTTAAAGTCCATTCCTAAACAATGGGAACGCTGTGGGAACATATACTAAATGTGAAACTGCTTAAACCAGTCTCACCGAGAAGTTATTTTCAACTCTACTGCCTCTTGTTCTTAAATAAGATTGTGGGTACCCCAGAGGTGGAATCTTGAAAAGCTCTGGCTCACTCTGGGGCAAAATAACAAGTGGAAAAGAGCAGGAGTAAGAAGCATTCCCATATCTGTACCACAGTGGGCCCATCGTGGCCCTGAGTTTCCCATTCTTACAAGGAGCTGGTGACAGGATTGATGGGCAAAGCCAGCATCCTTCATTACCAGAAGACTGTGGCATTTCCAGGAAAAGAAAGAAATATGTGCCACAGTAAAGCAGTCAATGCTCCCTCCTAATGATAAAAGAAGGAAGCAAATGCCCTTTTCCCCAAAAAGCCTCAATAGTCCATTCAGAACAAACCATGCCCAACCAGGTCTAGTAAGCAAGAAGATGTGGCCTGAAAGCCTGTGATTCTTCGACTCTAATTGGGTACAAAAGTCAATTAAATAGGCTTGGCTGTTGCGATCAGTGGTCTGGGCCAGTTCATCCCTTAAATCTGTGGTGAGACCTTCTCAGATCTGAATCTGGAGTCCATAGCAGTCCAGGATTTGGGGCAAACAGGTGGAATCTAATAACATACTGAGCCAGTGATCTCCACCAGGCCAAGCCAGTTGACCTATGTCCATTTGGGGAGAGTTGTGGTCACATGTTTATTGAGCACCTAATATGCACCAGGTACTTTAAATGCTGAGGTTACAACAGTGATATGACTCTCAGTTGATGGCACTTACAGAATATCAGAGACAAATGATCAAATAATCACACAAATGAGTATAAAATCACAACTCTAACAAGAGCTTCAAGAAGAAGGACATGAGTCTCTGAGGTTCTAGAAAGAAGCTTTCCCATGGAAGCAATGCTTGAGACGAGATCTAAAAAATGAATAGGAATTAACTAGGCCCACAAGAGGGAAGAATGTTCTAAGCAGGAAGAGCATATGCAGACTCTGTGGCTATTATTAGGATTGAATAAAAGCCAGCATGCCTGAAAGAGAAGAGAGAGGAGGAGCCAGGTGTGAGGTGAGGCTAGAAGGTAGAGAGGGACCAGACCATGTAGAACAGAATAGGTTATTGAGGAGTTTTGTCTCTACCCAATAGGAAATGGGAAAACATTTAATGGTTTTAAGTAGAAGAGTATCATAATCACATTTATATGGTGAAGAGATCGCTTTGCCTGCAACATAGAATGTATGTTGAAGAAGAAGTGGTCACAGTGGATGGGAGAGGACCAGTTAGTAGGTAATTGCAAGTCCAAGCAAGAAGTGATGGTTGTTTCTATTAGGTTGACAGTGGTAGTGGTGGAGATAAAGTGAGCATATTTGAATGACAGAATTTAGTTATGATTAGATATGGGGGGATGAGATTGAAGAGGTAGTCCAAAATGACTCCTTGGTTTCTGGGTTGCAGAACAGGAACAATAACAGTGTCAGTCACTGAGAAAGAGAAACCAGGAAGAGAGTCAAGTTTCTAGGACTAGGGGTAGTGAGGTCAAAAGAACGAGAGCTTAATTTTGGACATAATGATGAATGTGAGGTCCTGTGGTAGGCAGCCTCTAAAATGACTCAGCAATTCCTGACTCTTGGAATCCACATCCTTATATAATCCCCTCCCCTTGTGCGTGTTTGGATCTAGTGTTTTGCTTCTAATGAACAGAATAAAGCAAGAATGATGGAATGTAATTTCTGAGATTAGGTTAAAAAGAGACTGTGGCTTCTGTCTTCCTCTCTCCAAGCCCCGGATCCCTTTCTCTGAAACATCATACTTGGGAAGCAAGCCATCATGCTACAACTAGCCCTATAAAGAGGCCCTGTGATAAGAAACAGATGTTTTTGAGCAATAGCCTGTGCAGACCTGAGATTCAACAATAGCTCCCTGAATGGGCTTCAGAATGGGTTCTCCCCCATTTGAGTCCTGAGATGACCACAGCCCTGGCCAATATCTTGTTTGCAGTCTCCTGAGACACTGAGCCAGAAGATCCCACTATGCCACACCTGGATTCCTGACCCACAGAAACTACGAGATAATAAATGTGGTTTAAATGCTAAGTTTTGCTTTGTTACACAGCAACAAATAATACAGTTGACTTTTATAAAGTCAAGTATTTCATATGAGAAAATACATTAAGTTGAAAATTCAAGGTTCTAGGTGTGGAGTTCAGAGACGTCGACTGAATATATAAATTTGAGATTCATGGGCACTTAGGAAGAAAGTATGAAGTGAAGGAGGAAAGATTATTGAAACAAGTATTGAGTATCTCCATAATTTACTGGCCAAGTAGAGATGAATGAGTTTGCAAAGGAGATAGAGAAGGAACAGCTGGAAAAGTAGGAAGAAAGCCAAGAGAGAGTTGAATCATATAAGTCAGAAGACAGTATTTCAAAAAAATAAGGAATGGCCAAGAGAAAAACTGAAACATTGGCTTTAGCATGAGAGTAATCAACATTCCAGCAAATGCTTATGGTAGGACTGGAAATGAGAATGGTGTAGATTGAGGTGGGGATATACAGAAATCAAGACAGAAAATATAGATAGCTCTCTACAGAATTTTACCTGTGGAGGTGAGAAGAGATATTAGGTAATAAATGGAAGTGGGTTATGATTGTTATTTTTTTAAATAAGAGAAATGTGAAATGTATAAATAAAATGAGAAAGATTCAGGTGAGAGACAAAGATTGAATATACAACTAGGAAAAAAAATAGTAGATAGTATAAGGTTTCTAGAAGGCAGGAAGGGATTCTCCTTAGATGGGAGATGAGACAGCTCTGCTGATAGAACAGGAGAGAAGGACTCACAGCATAGGTGCAGAAATACTCAGGAAGTTGAGTGTTTCTATGTAAGAACTCCTATTTTTTTCTCTAATGTAGTATGAGGAAGTCATCTGTTCAGAGAAGAAAAAAAGGGAGGTTGGAGTCTTGAGGAAAGGAGAAAGTTTCTCACCGTCACTGTGGAAAATAAGAAAATGAAAAACAGAACTATAGTAGGTGTTTTGTATAGTGTGAGGACCTGTTTGAAGTTAATGACTTTGAACTTAGAATGAAATCAGTCTGCCTCATTAGGTAATGCTCCCCAACTTGGATGCAAGCACAGAGAAACAGATTTTTGGGTTCATCCAGGAACAGAGCTTAGACAAATGGAGGCAACAGAGGGACAATGGAGTCTGAGAGAGTAGAGATGGGAGTAGAGAAATGTAGGGCATACAAGGGAGTATAGAAATACTGCTCATGAAATTCATGCTGGATAGGAAGGGAAAGGTTGATGAGTTAGGAGACAGCAGAGAACAGGTAGTGCCAATGATGCTAAAGTGCCAATGATCCTTCTTTTTGCACACCTTTCCCTGGAAGAATGGGAGGTCACAGTCGAGCAGAGGAGTGCTTGAATTAGTAATTTAGAGGGAGCAGCATTATAGGTGATGGCAATATCCAGGGAGTGTCTATGGGAGTGAACAGCTGAAGTGAAGAGAAAAATCCCTGAAGATGAAAGGAAGGTGAGCCCCTGAGTGGCCATGGTGTTGGACAGGTCACTCGCCTTGGTTTCATCAGACTAACCAAGGCTTGGGTGTAATGGGCAAGCAACTGATTTGTCCTGTGGAGTAGTGAGCTTTCTGCCCATCGCCAATGAACATAATGAAAGAGAGGATCCCCTAGTAGATGACAGCAACAACAGGGCATAGAGCAGAATATCTAAACAGCATGAGTGCAAAGGGTCTTAAAACAGTGGAAATACAATGTGGGGGAGTAAGGGAAACTCCTCGGCAAACACTGTTTGTTCTCTGTCTCATATCTTTATCTTTTTTCTTTCTTACTAACAAAATTCTGATTTTGTTCTGGAGTGCAATATGCCAAATAAATACACCTACCTTCCTAAATTCCTTTGCATTAAGGAGTGGCCATGTGGCACACATCTAGCCAATTAGACACAAGTTTAATTTTACTAGGGTATTCGAGAATGTTTTTGCTTTCCTGATGTAAGCAGCATCCCTTCTTGCTTGGAATTCAGACATGATGGCTGGGCTGCAGGGGCCATATTGTGACCAAGAGGTTATAAGTATGAGGAAATGGCAA
This sequence comes from Pteropus vampyrus, assembly GCF_000151845.1. NCBI lineage: Eukaryota > Metazoa > Chordata > Mammalia > Chiroptera > Pteropodidae > Pteropus > Pteropus vampyrus. The sequence continues at coordinate 1,178,792 of NW_011889023.1, read as the reverse complement.
AGATAATCTCAGAGATATGTGTCTTTATTTTAACTGGCCACCAAACCAATGCCAGCAGCCAATTACATCCAGATTTCTGGTTATGTGAAGATGAACCCTACTTCATTAAGTCAGTGCTCATTGACTTTTCTAGTATTTATAATTAATTATAGTCTCCATAGAGACATAAACTCACCTCGTTGTTCTGAAATACAAAGGATATGAGAAAATAGTTACCACATGAAAAGGCTGCAGGAGTAGTGCCCTCAGGGAAAAGGCCAGCAGCTTCAGTGCGGTAGGAGGCAGAAGGTAAAGGAGTGCTATAGAAGAAAGTGTACAGGTAGGGCAATTTGCTAGTTACTGAGAAAGGATTCGAGAGTCAGGATAGAAATGAATTAAGGAGAAGAGGAGGGGTGGAAGGCTGAGGCAGAAGGGTGCACAAAAGCTTTGTGAGAATAATTGTGGATCAAATGGCTGTGTGGGCACGGAGGTAGAGGCTACACTTTGGACCTTGACCAAAGCAAACAGATAGGAGAGACATGATAGATTTGCATTCCAAGTTTCTTTGAGGGCGGAAACCCATGTTACCTTCCCAGAGGGATTCCCGGTTTGCATGAGTGGGGCCATCATCTTTCTACATCCTCAAGCAAGAAAAGAGAAATGTCATCATTTTCGTTTCTCTAGAGAATCAAGATGTAGGTTCAACGCTGCATAATGAAACCTGGCAATTTCTCTGGATTCCCCCCAAAACTCCCCAGGGACAGAAATAGGAGCAGCCCTGGGGAGAGGGAGGGACTGTGGGGGCACAGGGCCTGCTAGGGCAGAGTGAGGGAGGCATTTTGTCCTCTCCTCTGGTAATTGGTCCACAAGGGTTGTTATCTCCCTCGGGAGGCTGGTGTTCCCCTCGCTGAGCCCTCATAGTCCCAAAGCTGAGTGACAGCGTGTGCCTGATAGATCATCCACATTGCCATAGCAACAGGCTTGCCCTTGGAGCCATGGGTTCATGACAAATAATCAGGCTCTCTTAAAGGTTGCTGATGTGGGTTTGATTAGGATGCAGGCCAGGTGGATAGACGTAAGTCTCAGAGCTAAGAATATTCAGGGTAGGAATTCTACCCCAAATGCTCAAAAGCCTAAAGAGTCTGAGAAAAAGTGTAAGCTAAATCCAACAGGGAGCCAGAGGTCAAAACAGAAGAAGCAGAATTTGGTCATCAAGTCTAAAGGACATTTCTGTGATGGATTTGCGGGGAGAGGGTCTGGTAGTGAGAGTAAGGGAAGAAGCTGGAGAGAAAGGAGCAAGTGCCTGTGATTCCTTTTTGTTGGCTGCCGGCTACACGGTGTGGTGGCTGAGCTGTATTAATATTCGTGGACTTTGGGAGGAAACTGGCTGCCCCCAACAGTGTTCAGCCATGGATAGCTTGCCTTTCAAACTCTGGAGACCCAGAGCAACCCATTCTTGCTCTGAGTTAATAAAAACCAATTCTGATGGCATTAAGACTCCATCCTTACCTTCTACCTCAATCCTTTTACCTGGACTGAGTTCTTAGCAACTCTCTGTGGACCCATAAAATTGCAGATACCACCGGGATATCTGACCAGTCTCTACCCTCCGACTTGGTTCTCAGCTAGAACTGGAATCTATAGCACTCTGGGCTGAGATCTAGTGGGGTAGAAGCTCCATAAGGAAAGGGTCTTTGAGAGTTTATCACTGTATTCCTGATATGTAGCGCAGAGCCTGTCACAGAGTAGAATCTTAAATAGTATTGACTGAATGGGTCACTGACAACCTTCTCAGCCCTTGTCTACACTCCTGATTACTGGACTCTTCTATGGGCACCTGCCATTGACATTGAAGATCCTTTTTCTTCCAGGATGGACTTTCTTAGAACTAGGACTTCTACCACTCATCACTGAGAGCACCTGTGATGAGAGATTTCTAGTGTTATCTACTTGGGTGGACTTTTGGACACTGGTGCCCACCTGGACTAGAACACAATTTTGTATGTCCCTTTAGCCACTGCAGTGATAGCTTCTGTATGTCCTCCTTGATGACAACAACATTAGTCCCCTGGCCTCTTCTCAGTCCCAGCCTACTTTCTTCTTCTACTTTCTATCAACTGAGGACCTGTCATCCTTCACAGTCAAGACCTATGGAGTCTATGAGAGGTGTAGCAATATTATAGATGGCCTTGAAGGTCTCCCAGCTTCAGTAGCCTAGGAATAAAATTAGGATTGCGGTAATGTAATTCTACTCTGATTCACGATTGAAGAAATGCAAAGTCTCTTACCTTATACACTATCTAAAATTATATTGTACATAGTAAAATAGTATGTATATGTATATTTTTCTCTACTTACAACACTTACCTTTATTTGAAATTGTTTATGTATTTCTTAAATTGTTTGTTTGCAATTTTTTTTTTTTGCCAGTCTTTCCCAATGGAACATAAGCTCCATGATGTCAGAGACTTTGTTCATTTTTGTTTACTACTTAAATAGTAGGTGTCTATTAGCCATTGAATAGATGAATAAATTAGTTATGAATATCCTCACAGTGGCCCTCTGTGTACCTAAGAACCCAGTTCTCTGGCTGCCTGTGGAATGCCCATTTTCCTTTTCACCTACTCCATCTCTCCACAAGCATGTGTGCAACTGTCACCTCTGACAATCCACCACTGCCAAGGCACTGATGCTTCCTTTGCTATCAAAATGCCCAGCGCCATCTCCCACCCATATCTGCCCAAACCACACTGCACCAAAGCTGTTTCGCAGGGCCCATGCCTACGCAAACAACATGGCAGTGAAGAGATGCTGGCCTGGGTACCCCACTAAGAGTTGGCAATCTCTTTCTCCACCCTTTGTATTACCCACATTCCAGAACAAGACTGCCTTGAGTTTCAAGATACTTTTGTAAAAATAACTCTTTGATCCTTGCAGTCAGCCCCCTTGCCTAGGAATCTAGCATAAGCCCACTTCAATAACAGGCACAGTGCTGTACTCAGGCATTGGTACTGGACCAAGCTCTCATTGTCTCTTTCCCCTGACTGACTTTTATCCACCAAGGTCCCTTAATTTTTCCTTATGGTCCCTAGCAAGGTCTGCTACCACCAGTTCCCCTTGCATGACCAGACATGCCTGAATCCTCCTGTAGGCACAGTCAGAGCAGTATCTGGTATGGCCACAACACGAGGAGTTTGAATTTTATTCTGTGGGTGATGAGGAGCAAATAAAGGCTTTGGAACAGGAGATTATCTTGAAGAACTAGTGCTTTAGGGAAGATTCTAGAATACTTTCGGTCATCGTAATTCATTCCCCAAAGGTCCTGATGGGGCAGAATTTCACATTTTTCTCACATTTAGGAGTCAATATCTGAATATCTCTGGCTCTCTGCATACCAATCAGGATATCACTTCATAGCCTTCTGTGGTTGGTTGTTGTCATATGACCAGTTGTGGCCAGTGAATTGTGGTGAGAAATAATGCATTGCTTTAGTGTAATCGCAGATGTGAGACCCGTCAAGGCCCTCTTTCCTTCTTGTGTGAAGAGTGAAGAACACACCAGGACATAGTGGTGGTGGTGGTAGGGAGTGGGGTCACACTAGGACCACCACTTTTACCACCCAGTATACCCGTAAACCCTGAGATGGTGGCTGTTCCATCAGGAGATATCTTGAGGAGCAGAGCCCTCACCACTGTCCTGTGAAGGATAAGGAGAATGAATAAGATAGAAATCTGGTTTTAGTCCACTAAGGTTTGGGGCTGTTGCTAAAGCTCAGCTCAGTCTATCCTGACCAATATATCTCCTTCCCTCTTTTCTTCTTTGTTTTCTTAACAAGTAATTGATAACTTCCAGGAGGCCCTGAAACCTTCCTAGTCAGAAGCCTATGAGGGCTCTAGAGCCAGGAAAATGACAACAAAATCACAAGAATGACGCTTTGAATAAGACATAGTCACAGGGCTATCTCCTCACCAGTGTAACCATTGGAGGTTGAAATCATGCAACCATCCATTTAAACAATACCAATTTTCTGTTAAGCACAAAAAACCTCTAGAAGCATTGTCCTCCAGCATTGTAGGGAAGGGGACATCAGCCTTCTCTCCTCACCAGCCCAGCTTATTAGCTCCTCTTCCAGAAGAGGGACAATGATCTGGTCAACATTCCAGGGCATTTCTGGGCCAGGTGTTAAAGGCATATATACACATCCCCCCTCACTCTGGCTTCTCTGGCTTCACTTTTTTTTCTTGCTGTGTTAAGCAGAGTTAGACAAGGCCTGGCCCTCTCACGTGTCTCTCTGGCTCTATGTGGCTGAGTGGGTCTGTCCTGGACCCTTTTAACTCCCTCTTTTTCTCAGTCTCCATCTTTTTCTTCCTTTTAGGCTCCTGGGATTTAGATTTAGAGGTACATGATGAGGAGATAGAAAGATAGCCCACTTAAGCCATGGGCTTTCTACTTGTGTTTGTTTCAATGTTGTCAGTAAATGTGGTGATTTGTGTTATGTCAACTTAGCTAATCTGGAACTATGTTGCCAGATTTCCCTTTTCTGTGTACTTCTGAGTCTACATGGACATAAAGAGACATTTTGTGCAAGATTTGGATGGTGGAAGTGAAACGGCCATTATAACCTCTTCATCCTTTGCACTGTTGGGATGTCGGTGAATTACAGTTCCCATAGTTGAGATTTGTAGGTTCATCTTGTGGGTGTGGTGCAGCAGCCAGGCCCATGACTCCTCCAGCTACCAAGCGATTCTCCCTCAGCTTCTCTGACTCCTGAGTCAGGAGCTTATTTAGCTCTGTGACAGGCACCATCTTCTCCTGTAGGACCCCTATCACCAAAGCAGGAGGTCTGGAGGTCCTTGGCAAATGACCTGGGTGACAGCTCATTCCGTGAAAGCTCGCTCGTGCCTGCTTCCTTTCCCAAGGGCCCACCTGCAGTTCTGGGTCCTGCACCAGAAGCAGCGCTAATCCAGATGGCTACTCAGCTCCCACCATGGCGTCAAGTCCCTACAGTAAATCACTTAGTAGATGGCATTCTTCATGCTTCTGATTCGCCAGTGGAACCCTGACTGATGCACACAGATACTACTAAAATGGCTTGTTGATTTTTCCCTCCCATTTTCATTCTTTGCTCAGCTTCCTCAGAAATCACAGCTTGGAGGATGGGGATAATTAGCAAGCGGACAGGCATTCCTGGGTTCTCTCATAGCTTCATTCAAATTTATCCAGGTACCCCTTGCACAACAATAAAGTAGAAATATTGAAGTCCTTAAAATAGCTGAAACGTGCCATGTTAACTCAGCACCCACAGGATACACAAGGACCAAAACACCATATTAACACTAACAAAATAAGGACAGGAAGGAATATGGAGGTTAATCAAAGAGATGAGAAGACCATCTTCCCTGAATGTGTGATTCATCCTTCATTTATTAAATACTTAATGTGTGTCAGGGAATCTGCTATTAAGTGAGATAATAAAATTAGCTGGCATTTAAGGGTATATTTGATATTATGCAGTTTTCTAAGGGCAAAGCACTTAGAACAATGCTCGGTTTAAGCACACAATACATGTTGCCTCTTCTAAGTGCTTTATATGTAATACCATACTTAACCCTCACAATGATCCTGTGAGGTGGAGATTGGAGTAGTTGCTCTTGGTACCTCCTTTCCTTTTACCAAGTAGGCATGCCCACCTCCCAGATGCTGTGAGTGTTGCTAAGGGTTTACAGCTCTCCTTTTTATCCAGAGAAAAACTTTTTGGTCTAACAGGAACTGCCCTGGGAGATCACACTGCACAACAGCCCTGGGTAACTTTCAGCAGCCAATAACTAAAGGACATGGGGCATAAAAAACTGGTCCCTTGCCTTGAGTCAGGATTAACTTTGTGGTCCAATTCATGAGCTCTCTGTGGATCAGATGGAAGCTAGACCCTGGCTGGACCCCATCCTGACTAAGCCCTGCCCTGTCCCTCTTCCCCGCTGCCTGTCTCCTGAAAGTACTCCCCCAATAAATTACACGCCCCCCACCCCAAACCCTTTCTCCGGTTCTCTGCAGAGGAACCTGACCAGGAATGTGCGATTAATAGCCTCTTTTACAACGAGGAAACAGGCAAGGGAGGCCAAGAACTTTCCCAGGAACCACCACAAACCTCACAGTAACCTGTGCAAGTAAGATTTGTACCAGGGAGTCTGAGCCTATACTCTTTGCCACTGCTTTTCATATCTAAAGAATGTCTTATGTGCCAATGAAAGTTATTCTTTAATAAACGTTTGTTCTAGCCCCTTTGCTAAGATACTGAGAGTTGAACATCAATCAGACATGATCCTTGTACTTTTATAAGTGTGTAAGGTAAGAGAAGAGACAGTCACCAGTAGGAGTCAGTGGTTATAGGCATAAACACACACGCACACACACACACACACACACACACACACACACACACACTCCATGTACATACACAGGCACAAACATATATAAGCCTACACACACACAAAAACACAAACATACAAATCCACACACATATGCTTATACATACATGTACTTGTACCACACTCTTAAAGTGGAATCTCCTATAGCTGCTAAAAAGAAATGTGGTAGACTGTATGTTCCACAAATATATTTTTTAAATGGAAGAAATAAAAGAAACTTAACATTTTGGGTATTTTAACCAAATCCATATATTTATTTTTTAATAACAGTGGAATTATTTTTTTGTTTTCTCTTTTACATTTCTGTATAGTAAGAAGTTTAAAAACATATAAATACACAAAACCTTATGTATATTAATATTTTTTAAAGGATATTTATGTACCTCGGAAAATAATAACAATGATGTATGCAAGGCTAACCTTAGTCTGTTGAACAGAAAACAATATGAAACTGCAGGTCATTTAAGGAAATAATAATACAAACATTAAATCTTTAGATATTCATATGTTCTCACATTATTATGTTTCCTAATGAGTGAATTCCCACAGTCTGTGTCCCAGGGCTCTTCCTTCTAGCCCGTCAGGGCTTTGTGTTTTCTTCCTGAATCTGCAGTCTCTGCTGATGGTCACAGCGCTGGGCCCCAAAGGCCTGAACCGAGATGTAGCAAACACTGGACATGGAGTCCCGGGTTTGAATTACTGCTGTATAATTTACTAACAATGACCTCGGGCAAATCACTTAACCTCTTAGAGCTTCAGTTGTCTCATATGTAGAAATTGAGAAAATAATATCTACTTCACAGGATTTTTGTGAAGATTAAATAGGGTAACATTTGGATGGCACTTAGCCAAACCCTTAAAAAGATGAAAATAAAGAAATGGATAAATCCATAGCTAATAAACATCAAGGGGTGTGGACTCACTGCAAGAGTGTCTGACTATTAATGTGACTTGGCAGCTATGAGAGGTGGCCAGCAGCCGACGAAAAGGAACCACAGACACACCCCTCTTTCACCTAAATTGACCAATTAACATGTTGTCACATTTGTTGTTATTAGCAGCAGCATCATTTTGGTAGAAACATTTGAGAGTAAATTGTGGACTTCATGACTTTTACCCCTTAATTTCATATGTGTCTTCTAAAAGCAAAGACTTTCTTTTTTACAGTAAAATCATCAAATTCGGGACCTTTCATAGTGATACAATATTATTACTTAATTTATAGACTATATTTAAATTAGCCAATTGTCTCAATGATGTCCTTTATAACATCTTTTTCCCAATCTAGATCACATATATTTGTCATTTTCTTTTGTCCTGTGTGAAAAATCTTAGTCTATTTCAAAATCACAAAAAAAATTCTTCTATATTTTCTTATAGAAATTTTATAGTTTTAGCTCTTATTTTTACGCCAATTAATGGATTATTTGCATAATCAAGTGTAATATAATCTATTAACATCATTGTTTATTTGATGCTCATATTGTCCTAGTTTGATCAGTAGAAGCCCCTCCAAGCCAGCTTTCATGTCCTTTGAAAGTTTCCCATAATTTTTTGAACACAATAAGATGATCTAGTCTCATCTTGCACTTTACCTGCTCCAGCCCTGGGATTACCTACTTTTCTAAGGATCCTTGGCTTCTTTTAGTATAGTGATATTTAAAAATCAAGATCTGGGCACTAGGCTGCTCATTACTATTGAAGTATTATTGCATCTGACTTTCTGTCTGTCTGTCTACCTGAACACCTGTCTACCTAGCTTACTCTAACTCCAGTGCAAGAAATACTTTGATGAACTTTTTAGTTTCCTCCCATTTTATATTCATATCTGTCTTTTCCCATAGTGAGAATGCTGACTCCTAACACATCAATGGATTTACTTGTTTGCTTGATTCTACAAAACATCAAAATAGTTTCAGAATTGCTATAACCGTGTTCTTCAAAAACACCTACTAGACAGGTTTTAAGATTTCTTTTTTACATTTCTTTTGCTTGGGTTTTTAATTAAAGTATTGGCTCAAATATTACTTGAATTAATTCTTTTTCTTCCATGTGGTCATGCTATTATTAGAAATATGGTTCATTGGTGTTCATTTGTATTTAATTTTAATTTTTCTCATACTTGTTGATTTAATTTCATTTTTGAATGTGTGAAACATTAACAAAGTTTTAAAATCAAACTGTACAAAAAGGTACATGCAGAGAAGAGTTGGTTCTTCCTCTATTCCTTTCATTCTATTCCAACCCACCATCTGTAGGTAACTGATATTTTTAATTTCTGGCTTATCCTTCCTATGTTTCTTTTTGAAGAAATAAGCTTTCTTACTCACATGACATACTATATGTACTCTTTTGTGCTTTTTTCCCCACTTAATAACTTATCCTGAAAGTTACTTCATAACAGTTCCTAGAGATGTCCTAATTCATTTTCATAGCTGCAGAGCCCTCCATTGTGTGGATAAACCAATCTCCATGTTAGGCATTTAGATTTGTTTGTTTGTTTGTTTGTTTGTTTGTTTGCAATTACAAGTAATGCTGTAATAAATAACCTTGTGCCTAGGCATTTTTGTATTGCTGGAGGTATTGTCAGTCTGGAGACAGATACCACACAATAATTTAAATAAGAGAAGTTCAATATTAAAAATTATTAGCTATGATAGGAGAATAACATAAAGATATAAAGAGAACTCTAAAGGTAAAATTGACAAACTTTTTTTGTGAAGAGATAGATAGTAAATATTTCAGGCTTTGTAGGCTATACTATTTCTGTCACAATCATTCAACACACTAGAGACAATACCTAAATAAATGGGTGTTGCCATGTGCCGATAAAATATATTTACAAAACAGTTGGTGAGCTGGATTTGACTAGCAGGCCCTAGTTTGCCAAACCCTGCTCTAAAGAATGCCCTAGGGCTGAGGGAGAGTACCCAAAGAAAAACAAAATTAGAAGAGGAACCCTTCCAATGAGGTTAAAACCTAGTTGGAAAAGATATGGTTGCAGCCTTCTGGATGTCAGAGAGTTTTAGCTGGGTTCCCTAGGCCAGAGTTTTCCACAGTTGCCAAGTAAGCTGTAAATAGCCCCCTATCCCCACCAGGAGCTCCACAGCAAGCTGGTCAGGAGGCCTAGGTTAGGACTGAGAGGTCACTAAGGGACCAGGCACCCTGGCACCGCCTGATCTTATCACCTTCTCCCCGATCCCCATTGTGCACTATTAATGTACTCTATTGCTTGGGAGCAAGTAAAAGCAAAACACAGCACCCCAGAACCACAAGAGCCCCCTTCCTCCTGCAATGTTCTTCCTGCGCCCTCTACTGACAAAGCTTAGCATCATGCTCTCTGACAAGGAGAAATGCTTAAGAATCCCGTCTGTCACTGTAGACCAGGTACTAAGGAGTAAAACTGAAGCTGGGAGGCTCCTATGGTAAATTCTGAAAAGAGATTTGTGAACATATTTAAAGCCTTGCCTTGTTTTAAAGAAACCTGAAGTACAAAACCAAACTCTTAAAACTTGAACAATCAGGTGATTCTTATTTAAAAAGTGACCTTTTTTACTAATGGATTTGCTGCAATTACTTTTTAATTTTACCACAGTAACCGAATGGGGGCTACTATGAGTTCTTTTCATTTGCGTCCCACAGTACTTGAAAATTTTCAATTTAATTTACCAGAAATTCATTTGAAGTATAAGTTTTTGAGGACATAGTAACTGTATACACCTCTAAGTATCTCAAATTTTAGCTCTTGCTTGGATCTTTGAAGAAATTTGGCTCAGTGACTTAGTCATGCAGTTTATGCTAACGTTAGTTCCATTAGAATTCAACTGAATAGATGGGGCTTCAAAACTTTGTTGAAATTGCATTGGTTTGCAGAATAGCTATTGTTAATAGTTGTTTTAAGATTCATATCTTCCATAATAGCTTCTAATTTTAACTTTAAATATCCTACATTGATTTAGGTTTCTCGATAGGTTCTCAGATGGGTCTTTTTCTTGTCATTCTTTATCCTATGGCCCTATGTCATTATTGGCATCAAAACCACCCCAGGAACTTCTTCAAAAATCAAAATATAAGGAAATGCAAGTCTAAAATGTATCTGTCACCTTGCAGGCTCATTCTCCAAGGACATTTTCTTCTAGTATATATTTAATTAAATAAAAGGCATACTGCTCAGCAATTTCCACTTTGACATATTCTATTTAAGGATTGATTGCATTTTCTAACATTTGGAAGTGATATTAATATTCAAAAAAGAATCACAAGGGACCATCTGGAGTTGGACAGAAAGCAAGTATTCAATGAATGATTCTCAGAATAACTGCCCAATAATTTTATGTGTTGCTGGTATGAGTATAAATTGGTAGAACCTTTCTAGAAAGCAATTTTGCATTCCATAATTTGATTTATTATCCATCTGGGAATTTATCATAAGGAAATAATAAGAGATATAAAGATGTTTGTGCAAAGATGCTTACCATGGCAATTGGTATAATAGTGAAAATTAAGAAAAAACTAAATACTCCTCTATTGGAGATTGATTAAATAAAATATTGCACCCATATAATGCTGTGGCAGACATTGCTGACTGCCCAATATCTATTCTCATCTTATTTGTCGTTAACAAGACCTTATGTTATTGTGGCCAGCAACATTCTTAGTTAAAAATATTACATTCCACAGACTTTCTCGAAGACAAGGGTGGCCATTAAGATATAAGCAGAAGTCTTTGGGTGAGACTTTCAAGTGCCTGGATTGCTGCCTGGACCCACCTGTCCTGATCACTGACATGATGGCTTGATTTCCAATAGCCCTCTGGGAACTACGAGAGAAAAAAACAGGAGAATTGTAGTGGCTGTAATTCTGACATCTTTGAACCACTGTAACAAAGCCATCAACTGCCTCCTTCCAGATGTCTCATTATATGAGAAAAAATAAACCATTTTATGTTTATGCTAGTCAAACTCTGTTCATAGCAGCCAAACACAATTCCTAACTGACAGAGATGAAACATTCTGCAACTATTTAAAATGACCTTTCTGAAAAATGGAATGTAATATTAAATGAGAAAGCCAGGATACAAAACTCTGTATGTAGTGTGTGCTATTTTATTCTTAAATTATACATATACATTACATATGAATGAACAATACTGTAAAATATATCAAAATGTTAATTGTGGCTGTCTCAGTGAGTTATCTATTATTGTGATGATTTACACTTTCTTATACATTCTAAATGTTCCACACTTAGAAAATTTTTAAATGTTTTTAAAATTGCCCAATACATACACGTGACTGGTGAGAGTATACGTTGATTAAATCTATACTTTTTAGAAAGCAACAGGTCATCGTGGATCAAAATCTTTTACAGTTTTCATACTTTTTAACTTTCTATTTCCACTTTGACCTATCTCTCTTGGAAAAATAATATGTGACTTAGACAAAGTGTTTTGCACAATGATGCTTGCTACAATATTATTTTTGATATAGAAAGAATGGAAACAGTAAATATCCAACATTGGGGAAGTTTATCATTAAATAAATTCGGGCATATCTATCTTATATTATGAGTACTTAGAAATCATGATTAAAGTAAGAGAGAGATTTTAGAACTAGTTTTAGAGATATTTCCATGTCCCTAAACTCCCTCACCCACCCACTGAAGCACTGATGGGCATCAATGGGATGGGGGGTACCCTCTCATCTAGAAGACATTTCTAGCCACAACTGAAATTAGATTTTTATCTGGGTCTACAGCAAGAAAATAACTTTGTTGAAAAAGGCGGAAGGTTTTTCTAAATTATGTTTCTGTATCAAGAACTAAGCCTGGAGGAGTTAATTCTTCAGATTCTGCCTGTCTGCCATGGCAGCAAGAGCCTGATATCGGCTGCCTAGGAGGAAGGCATGATGTACTGGTAGAGAAGCCTGAAGTTTACCCCTTCCTGCTCTGAGGAAGAAGCAGCTGCTTTTTGTGCTCTGCCCACATGCCCTTGGCTCATTTGTGTTTCACTGGAGGATATGTGGAGGTTTCTATGCATGATGACAGCCCCCATCCAGGTGCCCACTTTTCATCTTTCCATTTTTCTGCAGCCATGTGGGGAAGTGTGTCGGACACACTCAACTAATGAAAGGTGGAAGTCAGTGGATAAATGTCCCAGTCTCCTATCCTTCGGAGGAACCATTCTGAGGGAATTCGCCCATTTCCCCAGAGGGTCCCCAGTGGGATCGAGCCCCAGTCACCTACAGCAGTAACTAGCTCAATAACACACTTTGTTTTAGCTTTTCTTTCTTCTCATGTCTGCACTCTGTTTCCTGATACCATTTCCTAAATGAATAACCTGCATCTCAACCCTTACATTAAGCTCTACTTCCAGGGCAAACTGACCAAGACAGATGGAATGTAGGAGGAAAGAAGAAAAAAAGAGGTGCAACTCTCATTTATCCAACTTTGGGAACCCGAGAACATTAAGAGTTATAACCCATTTTCCTTGGTATATTTGACATTTTTGAAAAAAATAAAAACATTAAAGAGAATAAAAATATGGTAGACTACATAACATGTAGTAAGGGTATAAATTAATTGTTAATAAATTGAGTAGAAGTCATGTATGACAATATATTAATTATGGTTTCTTCTGGATAATGGGGTTATAGGAGGCACCAAGATTAGTGGGGATTTAGGGACCAAGCCCTGTGCTAAACTCTGTATCTACTAGACCTACATTTTATTCTTGTCATAGGCTATTTACTGTTACCCTTATATAACAAAGGAGGAAATGCTAAATATTAAGAATAGCTAATAGTTATTAAGCAATAACTTTGCACCAAAAATAATGCTGAAAGCTTTACATGTTTAATCTCATTTAATTCTTATAACAACCCTATGAAGGAAGTACATTTATTTTCCCATATTACAGATGAGGAAAAGTGAGGCTTTAGAAAGGTTACTTGTAAGGAAAGAGCGAACATAGCTGGTATGGTTGCTAACTCCTAGCTATCTTCAAAGGAACCATGATTGACACTTAGTTATGCCTGGGAATTTAGCCCTTGGAAAGTTCTGTGTGTTAGCGATTTACGATTTTGTTATGTACAACATGTCCTACTGGCTTGTTGATTTGTTTCGCATTAATATCAAGACTGATGATATGCACCTGATTTTGCTGTCAGGTCCACAGCTTTGGTTGCCATGGCAGATTGTGTAGCATAATATGCATATGTTACTGATCCCCACATTAAGGCCTCGGACCCTGAGACTCAGAGTCTTCCCTGGGCAGAGACATTCCGTACACGTCCCAGTCCTTCTGTGCCAGAGAGAAAGCATATCCTGCGTGACCTCAGATAAGAAAGAGCTCTGGAAGCCTGTGCCTGATGTCCCTGGACTTTGAAGATACATATCTTTTTCCTGATATTTCTTCTCTGTATCCTTTGCTACCAAAAACTCTGCTGCAAACAGCCATTAGATCTTGTAAGTTTTCATTGAGTGAAATGCTACTCAAGACCACACAACTAGAAGGAGGTAGAAACAGAATTCCAGCCCAGGCAGCCAGACTTCCAGGCTTGCTTTCCTAACCATCGTGTTTCATCACCATACATATAGCTAGCATGACAGGTACAGCATTCGAAATTGGTGCTATTATTACTGCACTTCCTTTGTTTTCTAAATCTTCTTTGATGAACATGCATTGTTTGATAATCAAAGGGAGAAAAGACTTGGAAATGTCCATGGTTAAGAGATAGGAAGAAGAGGAGTCAGAAAGGAAACAGACTACAAAAAAGTAGGGTAGGGTGGTAAAACTTAACAAAATAAAGGAGCAGTAAGTTTAAATATAAGGCAGTTTTACAGTAGAAAAATCTTCTCAGTCTTGGTATAGGCAAAGATTTATTAGCTAGGACACGAAATATAAATTATAAAAAGAAAAACTGGTAAATCGGGCCTCATCAACATTAAAAATTTCTGCTCTGTTAAGACATTAATTAAATTTAAAAGCAACTCATACATTCAAAGAAAATATTTGTAATAAACATATCTGACAAAGAACTGATATCCAGTATACATAAAGAATTCCCACAACTTAATAATTAGAAAATAGAAGTGGATAAAATATTTGAATAGGTACTTCACAAAAGGAGATGCAGGAATGGAAAATGAGCACAAAAAGATTCTCCACATGATCAATCATTAAAGAAATGCAAATTAAAATCACAATGAGATATGACTACACACCCAGTAGAATGGCTAAAGTTAAAGACTGACAACACAGAGCCACTGATTCTTGTCCTTTGCTGTTGAGAATGCAACCAGTTTGGAAAAGCATTTGACAGGTCCGTACACATGCATTTACCATATAACCTACCACTTCTACTCTTAAATATTTATTCCTCCTAAATGATATATGTCTACCCAAATATTTGTATATTAATGTTTATAACGGCTTTATTCATAATAGCTAAAACCTGAAAACAACCAAAATGTCTGTCAGCATGTGAATAGATAAAGAAATTGTGGGTCTTCAATGCAATGGAATACTACTCAGCAATAAAAGAGAACAATTTTGAGACAGACAGCAACATAGATCTCAAGAATATCATGCTGAGGCAAAGGAGTCGACACAAAAGAATGTTACCATATGATTATATTTATATGAAATTCCCATGGTAGCCTTGGGATCTTTTGGAATGATGAAAATGTTCTATATCTTGATTGTGGTGCTTATATCAATACAAACATTTGTCAAAACTCAACAAACTACATGCTTAAAATGGGTGCATTTTAATGAATATAAGTTATACCTCAATATCATTGATTTATAAATATTTAAGGCAGGTTTTTTGAAAGGGAAATGGTCAATATTTTCAAATGTTGCAGAAAGGCAGGGAGAAGATAACTGGGGAAAAAAAGCCACTGAATATGTCAGTTGGGGTGACTAGGAGTTTCAAGATTACAGTTCAATAGATCTGGGGGTTAGAAATCAAATTGTTGGGATATGACAAGAGAATACTTGACATGTAGCACAAATTAGGCTGCTTTTGATCCATGGAGCACCAGATGCTCGCTCATGCATGGCATATGCTAACCGTAATGCAATAGCTCCCAACCTGTTAAAATCTAAAACTCAGAAATCTAATCAAGGAACCGATTATAATGTCTATTAAAGATATTTTGTAACCTCAAGTAGAGAAATGTAAAGATTACCTCTATCACTATAGAATTTTTTTTTAGACGAAGCATAATTGTTTATCTTTTTAGCCTTCTCTGGATTCTCAGCGGAAGGCTTCCCTTCCTAGGAAGACTTCCTTGCACACTGGCATAATCTATCTCCTCATCAACCATAGTTTCCCTCCTCTATACAAGGAGGACATATCCTGCTCCAGTTAAAGGCTCTCCCCTACCTGTGCCGTGAATTCTGCCACCACTCAGCAGGGTAAGGGTTATTCGTCAGTATGCATCTTCAATCTTCCTCTTATCGCTGCTGTTTCTTTGCCCTCACCAGGTGCTCCCAGCCCCCGAAGCAATTTCTCTAACCTCTTTTCAATGCCAAGGCTGTCAAACTTCTCAAGCAAGTCAAATCCTTCAGTCAGTATTTCCTGAGAATACTTTTCCAAAATCTGGCTTCCTTCTCTGCCCCAAGAACTTCCCTCGTGTCTAATCCAGTAGGATTCTACAGACACACTCTTCCTAAGCTTTAAACAATGTTTGACATTAGGGTCTAAGCATTTCCTTATTGAATGCCCCTTTTTGGCTTCTGAAAAACTTTTTCTCCCAGTTTCCACGCTAGTGTTCGGCCTTTCCTTCCTCCTCTTAATCTTCTACCGATCAGTTTGGATGGTCTCTCAAATGTTCTGAAACGTTCCCTCCACCCCTTCTCCCAGTGCAGCACTTCTCAGACTCTAATGTGCTTACGAATTCTTTGGGAATCCTGTTACAAAGCAAATTCTGATTCAGTAGTTCTGAGTTCCTGCATTTCTAACAAGCAGCTGATGCTGCTGGTCCAAGGACTGGTTAAGTAGCAAGATCTCAGAGAACAGAACTTGCACCTAGATTCAATCACTTTCAAACTCAGCAACTCCAAATGTAACTAGTCCAACGTGAAGTGCTCATAGGTCACAATGTAAGAGACACAAAAATGAACATTCAATAAGGATTATCCAACTTTATTATTTATTTTTTTAAAGGGAAAGCCGTTTCTCTCAATATATTAGAAATCGATAGAATGTACAAGCCCCAAACGTTATAGATAATTAGAGTCAGTTTTCCATTAGAAACAAATGGAATGAGAAGGCAAATTATGTGCATAAGAGAGAGTTCTACTGAATCCTCAGGCTGGAAGGCACCTGAAACAGGATAGATTTTTTTGTAGAACATATGTTGATCACTGAGTGACAAAAAGATTCAGTTATTCTTGATTTCAAATAAACTAAACTTATATCCCCTCATCTATGATTGTCCAATTGCATCCGCCAACTTTTTTTCATAGATTGTGCTCTTTAACTTGCATTTGATTTTAGATTCACCCTCCCAGACTCATTCAGCTAAGCCAGTAATTCAACCTCAATAAGATGTCAATGATCATCCAGGAAGATAACAGTCACAGTCCTGTGGCATGAAGTTTTAAAAGACTGTTTTTTGTTTTATGTTTTTTGTTTTTTTACCTCTTTTCCTCCTGTGTATTAGAAAGATTTCTCCCACAGTTGGGGAATTCATTCAATAGCATGATTTGAGCCTGGTGATTATGAGATGCTGCAGCTGCACTTTGTTATTTAATCACCTACAAAAAAAAAAAAAGGAGGGGCCATTTATTGCTTCTGGTACTTCAGCAGTAGATGGACATTGAATTTCAAATCTTCCATGAGTCCACTAAAATTCTGCTCTGAAGAAAATATGGTGGTATTAGAACACAGAATATTTTAGGAGCAATTTCTTGATGAAAGGCCTTACCTACTGAGATATTTATTTCAGGCAACCAGAAAATAAAGACTGAATTATAAAACAATTTGTGTCAAGATGCAAGTAATAGCTACTAAAATAACAAATGAATGTTGTATTATCCTGTTACTGAAATGAGTCAAAATTAATTCACAGTGAACCATCTTTCTAAAGATGGGAAGAATTGGTGGCTTTACTATAGTGAACACCAAACAGTAGACATTAGCATTTGTCAAATACTAAATGCAAATATTGCGATAATTAAAAGAGGTCGGAAGAGGCTAGGGAACAGAAAATTTCCTTTTGAGTTCATCAAACAAAAACTGACATCTTTTTGAGTTATCTGATTGAAAATAAATTAATTGAAGACAGAGATGAAGTCAGACTTGATCTTACAGTAATAGACGGAACACCTCTTTTTGTCCCTGTATTCTGAGCAATTCATCCGAGGAGAGAGGCTCCAGCCTTGGGGAAGGCACTATTTAAAGCACACAATAAGAGGAAGTGTATCTCTTTTCATCACTAAATCTCTGCTTGAGTCACACAATGGCAAATCTGTATTTTCATATTTCAGAAACCCAAGTGTTAAGAGCTGCAAGTAGTCCAAGTGTTGTTCTGTCCATGCTTCCTGTCACCACCAGTAAATCACCGAGGGAGGCACTGTAGCATAGCGGGAAGCATGGGAATTGAAATAAAACACATGAGAGTTCAAGTCTCCACTAGGCCATTTGCTAACTGTGATTCTAAATAATTTCCTTAGACTCTTAAAAATTCAGTTAACACAAATAAAGTTAATATTACCTAATTTTTCGAATGATGAGGGTTAAATAAGTTAACATACACAAAGCACTTAGTCTAGTCAATAAAGGGTTACCACTATTGTTATCAGGGTCACTTCAGTACTTCGTAATTACTGTACTTCTTCATCATCTGCAGAATAACATCCAGTGTAGACTGACAGGCGACAACCTCCAGATTAGTTCCTCTTTAACCCCAAATTAGCTAACTCAGTAACCCTAAAGCATCCTTTGGGGTTCCTGTTTGTTTATTAACTCATTCAATCTCTTATTAATTTATCAAATATTTATTGAGAACTCATTATGGAACAGGTATTGGAATAAGTGCTGGGGTTCCAAAGACAAGTAATACACAGTCCCTACCCTCAAAGTGGGCCTAATGGGAGAGACGGCTACAGAAAAGCTGTTTTAAACAACAGAGAGTGCTAGGAGAACACAAAGAAAGAAGCATTCAGTCTGGACCTTTTCTCCTCTCCTCAATATTTTCCTCCATTTCTATTACATAAATCTTATTCAACTTTTAAAACTAAACACTTCCAAACGTTGACCTCTTCAACAAACATTTATTGTGTGTGCACTGAATGCTTAGCCCCGTGCTTAGTGCTGAGCAGCCATTAGGAAGAGTGTTTCCACAACTTTGAATTGCTGCTCCTTTATTATCTATCACATATTCTCTTGCACATATTCTCAATTATGCCATCATAAGTCTCTATTCTCCAATTTAATTTTGTGTTCCTTGAAATAAAGGATTGGGTCCCTTTGGATGAATGCTCACAGCTGCTAACAAGGCGGAAGCAGATAGTAGGTGATCAATAAATCAAAGTAAATTCTACAGAGTGTTTTAGAAAGCTAAATTGATTAAAAATAATGTGTAACATAGACTGTTAGAAGGGGATACCTGAACAAAAAAGAGGGAATGAATTCTGGGGTAGACACTAACAAGCTAAGCCATGTCTCTGCCATGGTATTCTTCATATAGGATGATTGCGTTCCACTATTTGACACTATGAATGTTTTGTCTCAGTATGGATTAATAAGAGTTGCCATCAGAATGACATTCGCATTAATACATTTTCATTTTGAAAGAACCGATACAAATTTTGCAGGGCAAATGCTATTATGATACTTAAATTCTTGGTCATTTTTTATGCATCGTAGTGAAACTATTTCCATTTTTGTTTTATAATTCCATTTTTATTTTACTGAAATTATTTTCATTAGGATCAAGTCTCTTTTATATAGAATTTCCAAAAGAGGTTTGGTTTACTATTCAAGTTTTTGTTCAAATCAAACTTTGCGGATTATATTTTTGCCACCCTGGGTTTTCTTTTGTTATCCTCATTTTTACTATTTCTAATTTTATCTAGGTCAAATTGGACAGATCTAAATATTATTAAGAAAGTCTAATGTTTGGAGTTCTTTTTCTATTTTATCAGTCTAATTTTCCATATCAAATTTTAGTTTTCAATATCACTAGAAAGGTCCTCAGCAAGTTTTGTGCTTTTGTAACAAATTTTATTTGTGTTTTCAATATCACTAGGAAAGTCCTCAGCAAGTTTTGTGCTTTTGTAATAAATTTTATTTGTGAGCAGGATTAGACATTGTTAATTATTTCTCACAAGTCTAATGTTTGCTGGTGATCTGGTCAAATCGTCCTTGGAGGGAACACAGCAGAGTCCAAATGGTACTGTCAATGGGGAAGGATGATAACTTCCTGCTTCAGAAGGCACACACTAGAGGCGCAATAGTTTTCCCTTTCTACTCTTAAAATACAATACCTTCCGGAAGAATAAGACGTTAAAATAGCAGCTGGTGAAAAGTAATTGAGAGTATATACTCCAAAGGGCTATCAGGGTTCGAACTCTACCTTCACCATTTACAAGCTGTGTGACTTTTGACAGGCCACTTACTAATTTATGCCTTGGTTTCCTCATTTTTAAAATAGGATTGCTGTGAGATTAAATGAGTTAATAAGCTCAGAACAATACTTGGCATATAATGATCACTCAGTGAAAGTTAGTTTACATTATTACAATTAGAACAATTGCTTCAATGTCCCCCTAAATATGCTGTTTCATATCTTTGTTCAACTGTGCCTCAATTTCTTCTTCTGAAAAATTGGGCTATTAATAATGCCTGCCTCATAAGATTGTTGTGCAATCTGAATGGATTATACAAGTGCTTAGAACAATGCTAGCACAGGGTTAAGTGCTATATATAAGTGTTAGTTAGCCATTATTTTTTTTTCCACCTTAGATTGAGTTTATGGCACCCTAAGAGCTTAAGAGTTCTGAGGCCAAAGTGTGCCATCAGGTGTGAAAATATACTAAAAGCAAAAGGGAACTATGCAGCTATTTAAAATGATAATCCACCATAATTTCTGTGAGGGTAGAGATTGTTGTCCTTTTTTTTCTCTGCTAGGTACGCAGGACCTAGAATAGTACCTGGCACATCTTAGGCAGTCAAATATTTGTTGAATGAATGAATGACTGTGAAGACTGTGTGGCAACACTCAAAGCATTTCCTATGTGGTATTAAGTAAGTAATGTAAGATATAAAATTACACTGTGATCACATTTTGTGGAAATGTGTATGTGTATGGTGAAGGCTAGAAAGTAATGTGTAAAACTGAAAAGTTATATTGTCATGCTATCTGTAATATTGTTATATTGTCTTTTAATAAGGTGAAACAATGAAAGTGAAGGCAAAAATTCCTAAAAATAAATTACAGCCATATCACAACTTTATATAATGTGGGGCACCACATCATTGTCCTTTTAAAGTTGATCTTGAGAAATCTAATTTAATGGAATACATGTGATATAACACACACACACACACACACACACACACACAGTTTCTTTCATATTATACCTTGAGCTGAGCTGATTATGCATTCAACACAATTTCCTCGATTGTCTACATCTACCATACAGTACAATGAGTATTTATGCTCATAATGATCTTTCTGAGGCATAGCAAAGATTTTGATCATCAAACAAAGATTCAATTACATTAACCATCCTATATTTCTTAAGACATTAAAGGGGCTAATGCTTTTTAGAAAGATTTTCTTATGAAAAGATTTGAATTTTTAGTTAACCAGAAAATTTAATTAACCAGAATGACTTGTCCCTTGAACATCCCCATTAAATGAGGTTTGATTTTACTTTGATTTCTGAAATCCTTGTCCAGCTTCCTCCTATTAATAGTGCCTAGTGGAAAAGATGTAGTTTTTCAGTCAAACTGCTTAGGGAAGATTAGATTGTTCTTAGTCTTTAAAACAAAAAGACAACAGGTGAAAAAACACATCCTCTTCTTAAATGATTCTCTGACTTTGATTTTGACCTTAGGTATATTACATGAAAGAATTAGCCCAGTAAGAGAGAAAACAAGAATTTGGGTTCTTATCATTTCTATTTAAAGCTATGTTAGTAAGTCTCATTTTGAGAAAATATACATTAACCATTAAAAAATAACTTATTTCATTTGTTTTAGGTTAATGGTTCTTCTAAAACAGAAAATTGAATGTGGACTTAGTTTTTTCATTTGCAAAAGCTAATAGAAGCACATATTTATGAAATTAGACATGGAAAAGTGAACCACCTCCACCCACTCATCCACAAAGAATGATTTGTTTACTTACGAGACAGGATAAAAGAAGAGAAATTAATATGTGTGTGGTAATTCCTTCATCTTCCCTCTCAATTTTGCCAGATACCCCTTTAAAACGGGTCTGAGTCTTTTGTGATGATAATGGAGATAGTGTCCAGAGTTGGAAATCTCAGAGAGTTGGGAAACCAATGAGAGAAGAGGACCTGAGCCCTGGATTTTGTGTTTTTAAATATTAATTTTCAAATTTATCAATGTTTACCTACATGCAAATAGATTAAAACAACGATTATTTCTAAAGAGTTTCTAATAAGCCTGCAGCCCTTCGGGCCTCCCTTTACCCCATCAACCCAGCAGCAGGCATCCTCACAGCCTGTCAGCAGCAGCATTCCAAAGGGGCAAACCCCAGTACAGTAGTGCTTATCAAGTCTGTGTTTGTGTCACGTTTGCTGCACAGTTGTCCTTTGGTAACCACAGGAGAACTGGTTCTGGGACCCTCAAGCTTCTTATAGAAAATGGTATGGGATTTGCATATAGGCTATAGCAGGATATGCCTACACATCGCTTCATTCAGGTGGATTCGTGTAGTGCTTGGTGCGTGGCAAATTCAGGTTTTGCTTTTTGAGACTTTCCAGGACTTTTTAAAAAATATTTTCAGTTCACAACTGGCTGAATCTGGGGATGTGACACCTATGGTTACAGAAGGCTGACTGTAAATTATTGGCCAAATCAAGTCACATAGCTAAGCCCAAGACCAATATGGGAGGGGATATGCAGGGCAAGAATACTGAGAAGTAGACTTCAGTTACCATAATAATCTCCAACACATATTGAAGCAACGTAACTCTCTCTTTTTGGTAATAATTTCCCGTCCCCTACTCGTGGCTCCATTTCAGGTTAAGTGAAATTTGGGAATGCCCAAGGTTTCTCCATTCATCGTGTGCAGCAGAAGTTTCTTCATCTTTCCCTCTGCCCCCTCACATGTACTGAAGCAGTCTCCCTGTATTTTTCTTCTATTGCTGCCATAAGAAATTACCACAAACTTAGCAACTTTTTAAAGTCATCAAGTTATTATTTGCAGATCAGAAGTCCCATGCACCCTGCTGGGTGCCAGGCTAAAATCAAGCCGTCAGCTAGCCTGGGCTCTTATCAGAAAGCTTTAGGGGAGGATCTGCTTCTGGCTCATTCAGGTTACTAGTAGCATTCAGTTTTAGAACTGTAGGAGGGAGGTTCTTATTTCCTTGCCAGCTGTAGACTGGGAGTTGTCTCAGCTTCTAGGGGCTGATCTCATTCCTTGGATCATGGTCCACTATGTCTTTAAAGCCAACAATTGTGGATCAAGTCCTTCTCAAGCTTCACATCTCTGACTTTTCCTTCTACCTGATCTCTCCTTTTTCTCTTCTGCCGCAACTCTCAGACTCTTCTGCTTTCCTCTTGTGTTTAAGGGCTCTGGTGATTATATTCAGCCTACCTGGAAAATCCAAGATAATCTCCCTATTAGTGGCCTTAATGCCATTTGCAAAATTCTTCACAGCAATCCTCAGATTAATATTTGAATAAACAGAGACGAAAATCTTGGGAGGACATCTTTAGAATCTGCCTACTGTACCCCCAAAGTCTTTTTCCTATTTTACAATTCTCGCAAAAATTTTTCTAAAATTCAGTCCTAGGTGGTGGAGCAGAGATGTTTCTCTCCCCTTTCCTCTTTAAAAATACTCCTAAACCACAAGGAGAATAATAAACTAAAACACAAACTCCATTTTTAAAAAAAATTAAACTAGGAAACATCTTTCCTGTGAAAGCAGATGGAAAAATTGTAAATTATTTGACAGAGAGAAGGAAATTCAAACAGTGTTGATGAGAAAGAAGCTAATTTGCCGCATAGATGTCCCAGAAAAGCTCATGAATTCCAGATACCTAAGGGAAAAAAAATCCTATAGTTACCGATATTTGGGTTCCCCAGTGAAAATTCCAGCTCACCTCTTGACCCATATCTAGGAAGCTCACCAGCTGTCATGCCCCACTGAGTTGCACAGAGGTTTCAGTCAGATTTCTACTATTTGACTCTTTACCATAAATAGAGAGCCAAGGATCACTGAACATTTGTAAAGATAAAAGAAGTACAAATTAGTATTTGAAAGATGGTCACAGGGA
>NW_011889023.1:1145876-1154644 GCF_000151845.1 Pteropus vampyrus | reverse complement strand
AAAAAAAAAAAAAAAAAAAAAAAAAAAAAAAAAACCCAGAGGAAACTCAAGGGAGCAGAAGAAAACTCAAAAGCAAATATAATAAAAATTCTCAGAAAGAAGCTGCTTCTTTAAAATAAGAAGAGTATGCTATAAAACAAGTAATCAGAAAATAAGAACCTCTTACAAATTAAAAATTTGTTAATAGAAATGAAAAAGTTAACATATGACTTAAAAAATGAAGTCTAGGAAATCTCCCAGAAAATGGCTAAATTGAGTGGTGCAATAGAAAAGGAAAGAGAAGATAAGAACATTTAAAGACCATTATAAAACATCAACTATCTAAATAATAGGAGCTCCAGAAAGGGAGAAACACAAAAAGCAAGGGGGGAAGTGATACCAAAAGAAGAGTACAAGTTTTCTACACTTGAAGAACAGAAGAGCCTCACTCATGTGCCCAGCACAGTGAATAAAAGAAGGTCTATCCTTATGCAAATTATTGTGAAATTTCAGAAATCCAAAATAAAGATTCTGGAAAAAATAGCCCACATTCAAAGATAAGGAAAACGAGGCATTGTCGGTCCTCTCAACATCAAGAGTAGAAGCTCACAAAGAGCAGAGCAATGCCTTCAAATTACTGAGCAGAAAAGAATTTCCAACCTAGAATTCTGCACCCAGACTATCAATCAAATATAAGGAGAGAATAAAGATATTTTTAGACTTACAGAGTTTCTTTCAAAAACAAAAATCTCTTGTTCACCCTTTTTCAGAGTGGTATTGGAGTATATCTCCACCCATACCACCCACCCACACATAGATACCTCTGTGCGATAAGAAATAGACAGGTAGGAAGATCCAGGAAACAGAAAATGCAACAGAGAAGCAAAGAGAATTCCTGGGATGCTGGCAAGGAAGGCCCCGGGTCTACATCTAGGCAGTGGACCTATAGAACAATCAGGCCCATTGAGAGAAACAGAGGGCTTCTGGAAGAATTTCATCAACTAAAAAAAAAAAATGCAAAGTAGAGAAGCAAAAATGATAAAATTTCAAACAGATTTGACTATGTAGAAAGAGTTACTATGGAGTATTTTATAAAATGGTTGCAGTGTGTAGGAAAATAGCACAGGAATTAAAAATTCAAGTAATTTTAAAATGAGATCAGTTTGTAATTTCAGGAGAAAAAAAGTAGTTAAAGAAAGTGAATGCAATCTTAGTAAAATACTTGGGTCAAGAGCTAATGATACAAATAAAAACTGCATGGGGCTTTAATAAAAAAACAGAGATATGCATTAGAAACTGGGGGGACAATATAGAGCTAAAACAGTTGCAAGTAGTTGCCTCTAGGAAGCTGGATGGCCGGAATGAAAGGGAGCCCTGAGGGGCTACAGGTTTATTATAAACTTTTTAAAAATAATTATCTTTTTAATCTATTTGCATGTAAACATTAATAAACTTAAAATTAATATTTTAGAGAGCACTAAATCCAGTCCACAGGGTCCCTTCCCTTATTGACCTCCTAACTCCCTGGGATTTTCAGCTTGCAGCAGAAAAGAGAACCAGCTGACCTTACAGGTGAATTCAGCCCCATGGCTAATCCAGGTGAAACACAGAAATGCCCAGCCAATCCACAGAATTGTGAAATCTGACAGTTGTTGTTTTAAGCCAACAGATTTTTTACTGGTTTGTTACACAGCAATAGATGAGTGATACGACATGTAACTAAAGCCAATAAGTTTTTTCCCTCCACAAGTACACATCATTGAGAAACACATTGCTTACCAGTTAAGTGAGTGAACTCTGGAACCAGACTTTTATTAACCATTTTCTACCTTGAGGCCTTTGTGTGAATTACTAATCTGTCTCTCATTTTTCTCATCTGCGAAATGGGGATGACAATAATAATAAACTACCTCACAGGGTTGTTGTGAGGATTAAATGAGTTGATACAGATAAAGCATTCAGAACATGCTGAAGTTCATATATATTCTCTGTTAGCTATTATACCATCATTATTCTTTAAACAGATAAAAATGCTTAAACTCCGACTACTCTAGTTATAAATATAAATCTGAGTGGCAGTAAGTTCTGGAGGCAAAATCCCTAGGAATAAAATGAAACAAACTGGTCAGGCAGGCTTTTGTTTGTTTACCGTTTTTATAATGAAAAATTCAAAACATATACAAAATTAGGAAAAATCATTCAATAAATGCCTGTGTACTCAGCTTCAGCAGTTATCAACTCAGGTTATCAAACTTGTTTCATCTAAATTTTCTCTTCTTAGATGAAATACCGCCATTTGCGACAACATAGATGGACCTCGAGATAATCATGCTAAGCGAAATAAGCCAGACAGAAAAAGTTGAAAATCACATGATATCACCTACATGTGGGATATAAACCTAAAAGCAACAAGTGAGTAGGACAAACAAACAGAGACTCATGGACATGGACTATAGACTAGTGGTTAACAGACGGTAGGGGTTGGGGGAGGAGCAGGCAGGTAGACAGGGTAAAGGGGGTTAAATATAGAGGGGAAGGGGAAGCGTGAAGTGGGTAAAGGGGATCAAATATATGGTAGCCGAAGGAAACTGGACTGTAGGTGGTAAACACACAATAGAATATACAGATGTCAAATGATAATGTACACCTGAATATTACATAATTGTATTAACCAATGTTACCTCAATAAACTAAAAACAAACAAACAAACAAATAAATAAATTTTCTCTTCTTGTCCCACACTGGATTATTCAAAGCAAATACCAGATACGTAATTTTATATTTAAATATTTTAGTATGTACCTCAGAGATGAGACTCTTTCTTGTAAATATAACCAAATGTCAGTTATCACTCCAAAAAAATTAATAACCCTTTCATACCATCAAACATTAGAGTCAGAGTCAAATTTTTTTATACTTTGTTCAGATTAGTATCTAATCAAGATCTGCAAGTGGTTGATAGATATGCCTGAGGTATGGTTCATATAGTTAAAGCTGGATAAATGGCTTGATTCTTTCCTCTTATTTACCACTTTTCAGCATGAGATTTAGAATCCCAGATCCTCAAAAGTTGAGCAACCTCTTCATCCTCTTTGATCCTCATGTAAAATCAGAGGCTAGGTTAGGAAATAGCTAAGCTCCTTTTACCTCTATGATTCTGGTATTTTATCTTCATCATTCCTCAGGGTCATTCAAGTCTTACATTGAAGTGGCCTTTTCTTGAACCATTTCCTCTCATCTGAGTGCTCTTTCTCCTATTTTCTGCCCAGCCAACTCTCTTCATCCTGTGAAGCCCAGCTAGGATGTCCCGTATGCAACATACATTTCGTGCAACCGGTGTAATCAGGTGCTTATCACGGTTCGTCTCCTGCCTCTCTGCTCACACCCTTACTCCGTTGTCCACTCTCCTTCCATAGCACATTGCACTCACCTCTCTTGGAGTCCTTATTATGGTGTATCTTAATTATTTGACCATATATCTGTTTCCTATGATCATGTGTTAATTCCTTGGGTCAGTGAGATAACAAAAGAAATGTGAGTTTTATTGGAGTGATCCAGTACTGGCTTTATGCTTCAGAGATAATGATGAATTTACAGAACTGACAATGTTGGTGAATTATCAAAGGCTTCTTGACCTTTAGTTATCTCCATTCAACTTCATGTATATAGGATACCGAATATGCTCAGGTTTATTTTTGAATTCCGTATGGGATTGTCTTCACTTGAGTCTATGCATCCTGGAGTAAATGGAAGCCATAATCTCCCAGCCTCTAAAACAGGTATCTCTCACCATATAGCACTTGGAAATGACTGGGAACACAGCAGTTTGGAGGATTCAACCACAGCGAACCCAAGAAAAATGGGATTACTTTCTGTGTGTGTGTGTGTGTGTGTGTGTGTGTACACACATGTGCACACACGCATGCGCACTTCTGTCATTTGCCCTCAGCTCATTTGATTTCAGAGCACGAGCTGCCAATCAATAACAAAAATAAGAATGAATTGATAGCTTATCTCACCAGCACTGCATGGAGTCATTGGGCAGGAGCCACCAAGGATGAGTCCCAGTGCTCTCCTATTGGATTGAAACTAGTCCTCTTTGTATATGTGCTGTCGAAGCATGCATAAAGCTAGTCTTATTTGACTTCTAGCTTGCTCCGTGGAAAACAATGATAAGGGCTCAAAATGACTTGGCAGGAATGTGTGTGATGTTTTAAGTAGATTTGTGTTTCTGTGCAAAAAAATGAAGCAAAAGATGAGCCCAGTATGAAGTTTGAAGTGCTCTTTAAAATCGTGGAAAGTGTCTTGGAAATTACTTTGGCAACAGTATGAAACACTAACGTTCTTGTGACCCATGGTGAGTTAGATACTTTAGGGAGCTATAAATATTACAGTGTCAGAATGCTCAGGAAAAAAATATGATTATTAACCACTCAAAATGGGTTGGGGCAATTCTTTATTCTTTATCTTTGCACATATTCCCTAAGAGTTCCAAGAGACGGATGACACAAAAATGACATTGCTGCTGATGTGAGGTTGATGTTTCTTTTTGTTAGGAGCCACATAAACATTATGATTCAATGAGCATTTTTGCCCAGAAATTTTAAATGTGTTCTATGCCCTTTGGGAAATTATTTCCAACTCCAAAGAGGGCTCTCCAAGACCAGTAGAAAGTAGGCAGATGTGGCAGCCACTGAAGCCTTGTGTAAGGAACCAGGAGCTGCTGAAGTACTTCTCTGCTCTCTATGCCCTCCCCTGAAAAACAAAACAAAACAAAACAACCACACCATCCATACATAAAAAACAAAAACAAAAACAAAAAACCAGTGCTTTAAAAATATACTAGAGATGACTTAAAATTTATGTAACATCGGTATAAATTCAGTCCTGTCACTTCTACCCCATTTCTCTCCCAAAGGACATTTTAGCATAGGGTGGGACATCCGATTGCTCCATATCCCACTCAGTGAGATTGCTCTAGGCATAATGGACACCTTGCAAACATTATCTTGTCTAATCCTGCCAAGGCAGGCAGTATAGTTATCATCATCCAGACATGATGAAGCCTTTAGGGTTGGATTCACATTGTATAAATTCTCAAGGAACTCACACACACACACACACACACACACACACACACACACACACGCGCACACACACACACACACACACTCACACACCACAAACAAGACTGTCAATATGTTAATTTGACTGGGAATTAAAACTATCCGGAGACTGAGAAGGTCAGCACATCACCTCCCTTGCAGTTAAGCCCTTGGGGAAAGCCTACTCAGAGGCTACTTGGTGTAGTCACAGCCATGGGACCCACAAGCTTTTCCTGGGGAGCCAGGCATGCACACCCCACTAGGCCTGCGGGCCAGTCTCCTGGATAGAGGTTGCCCGCTTTCCAGCATCCTCACACTCTGGATACTCTTATTCTAGAATCAACTCATTCAAATAAAACAATAACTGATGACAAGTACTGTTCTAGTTCCTGTGAACAGAAGATAACCCAAGTTGTCTAGTAGCTTTCTGTTCAGTAAGGGAGCATGAGTGCAGATAATTACCATTTGGGCAAGTTAGCAAATCAGTCCATTGGTTACAGAGTATAACTCAAAGTGGAATCCACATGTGTTCTCTGGGATAGGATATTCTTCTATGAAAACTTTTTCATGTGCATTTTCCTTTGATGATAGTCTAAAAAACTGGAATGTGAGCATATGCTATTTCATCTGGATGGCCATTTTGTAAGTGAGAGTTGCAGAAGAATTGAATCATATACAAGATAGCAAGGTTGCTCTGTAACAGGCTGTAGGATAGTCATATGGTGAGAAGCAATCTGGTTTTAGCTACCACTTCAAATTAATGCTGTTAACTTAAATTTTACTTTTTAAAAAAATTTTGTTTGTATTTCATTTATGTGTTTGTTTTGATTTATAATAATATAAGGTCTGTAAGTATAAAGTATTTCTACATAGTTTTATACACATTCAAGAAACACTATAATAGAAACAATAGAGATCAACCCTGGGGTTATTCAGAAAGTTTTGACTTTTCAAAGGGCTCCACATAATCCTCAAATTTGAGAAACATTGGGTAGAGCTGTCTTCAACTGCATTCTAAGCATGATAGCCTTGATCAGAGTCTTTACCAGCAACACATTTGTGTTACCTAGGCAGATGGGGATAAATTATTCCTTTCGTATTGAATTTTACTAATGAACTCTCAGGAAGCTATACCACAGTTCAGTAAGTTGTCTACACTACAAAAGTTATGTTCATTTCATATATCGTTCCCTCCCTTCCTTCCTCTTGTCTTTCTGTCAACACACACAGGCATTACACTGGGGCCTAAGTGTAATGGATATAAATATGAAAGGGATATAAATGATCCTTGTCTTCGTGCAGCCTACAGGCCTGAGTGGTGTTTTCCAAATGCTCCTGGTGATAAATGCACAGGGGGCCTTGTTAAAACACCCACTTTTAGGTCCCATCTCAAACTCACTGGACCAGATTCTTCAGGTGAGGGATCTAAGAAGCTGTAAATTTAGCAAGCACCTGGGTGAATGTTATCATGAAAAATTTTATGAACTTTTCTGGTAGATTCCGCTTCTATAAGTCTAGGCACTGACTGTGGTTCTAAGGGAAGGAGGAAGTCAGCAAAGCATTTTAAGTGGGCATAGGAGATAATAATGTTCACACTTGAGACAAGGATCACTCTACCTCTGTGGATAATGGATTTGTAAGCAGGGAAATTAGAGTAGTTAGGAAGCAGCTGTGCTACTCAGGACAGGACATGTGGTGACTTGGACTAGAGTAGTGGCAGGGGAGCTGGAATAGGTGAACAGACCTGAGAGGCATTTAAGAGGTGAATCTACATGACTCATGAATGGATTGATGTGGGGGTTGAGGGAGAAAGAAGAGCCAAGGTGGACTCCTGAATTTCTGGGCTCAGGCTCCCGAGTGGATGGGAGGCCTTTTGCTGAGACAGAAACCACAGAAGAAGAAAGGCTTTGGGGCGGAAAGAACAGATCATTAGTTTAGCTTTGGAAGATTGGAGATTAAAGTGCCATAGGTATATTTATGTGGAGACAGATGTTCAATATGAATCTATATTTATGAATCCTGCTAAAGAGTGAGTGTTTGTGTCTCCACCCCCGCCAAATTCACATGTTGAAATCTAATCCTCAATGTGACGATATTAGGAGATGGGGACCTTTGGGAAGTGATTAGTTCACAAGGGCAGAGTCCTCATGAACGGGACTCGCGGGTGCAGCAAGCTCCCTTGCCCTTTCTGCCATATGAGGTTAGAGCAAGGAGATGGCTGTCTATGAACCAGGAAGAGAGTTCTTACCAGACAGAGTCTGCTGGAGCCTTGATCTTGGACTTTCAGCCTCCAGAGCAGTGAGAAATAAATGTTTGTTGTCTATAAGCCAGCCAGGCTGTGGTATTTTTGTCATACTAGCCTGAATGGACTGAAACAATCCCTAGCTCAGGGGAAAAATCTAGGATAGATATTTTCATTTGGGAACCATCAGATAAAAGAATCCTTGAAGATATGGCAGTGGATAGGATCACCCAGGGAATGTGTATAGAGACCTGAGAATGCCTAAGGCAAAAAGAACTCTGAGGAACATTTAAAGAAAGAAGATGCTAAATGGAGACAGAAATGGAGAAGAGATAGCCTGCGAGGTAGAAGAAAAACCAGAAGAGTAAGAAGTCACAGAAACCAAGGGAAAAAATGTTTCAAAGGGAGGAAATGGCCAGCACTGTGGAATGCTGCTGAGAGGTCAAAGATAAGAATTGAAAAGTGTCCATTGGATTTAACAAGTAGATCATTGGTGATCTCAAAATGAGAACAGTTTCACTGATACAATGAAGGCAGATATCAGTGGGTGGAGGAGTGGGAGGTGGTAAGGGAGGACACCCTTTCAAGGAGTGTATCCAGGAGGGGAAGGAGAGAGTGATAAATAGTGGGAAGGTAAGAATGAGGGTGGGCAAGTGTGTTCAATGCAAACAGGGAGAAATACATAGAGAAGGAATATTTGTAGCCACAGAAGAAGGACACTGCAAAAGATAAGGTATCTGGAAGGCTGAAGGGGAGAGGAAAGAGCATCAGTGAAAGGATTGGCTCTAGATGGAAGGTAGTTCAGCTCCTCCACTGATGCGATGGTGAGAAGGTAGAAAGACAGGAGGAAGACACTGTGTGAGCTTATTGGCACCCTGCTGGGGGGTGAGTTAGGCACAGGGTCAGAGGTTTGAGGAGAGGAGAGGAGAGGTGACTAACAAAACGTAGCAGGACTCTGGGGCACTGAGGTTTGCTCAGTTACTGTGCACCAAACAATTGGTGTGGTTGGATGATTTTCTTCAGCAGCACCAGCCTGCTGGGTAGAAAGGCAGAAAAGGTGGGTAGCTGGATTCAAACAAGGCAGAACATTTCCCAGATGAGTTTAGTGGAAGAAAAATATAAAAGTAGATGAAGATACTGGTGAGAGAGTAGTTGAGGTGAAGAGGGAAATCTACAATTTGTGACTATGTGGGCAGTGGCTAAAGTGAAGTCAGGAGGGTTATTTGAGCGACGGATATCAGTTAAGGCAGCAGTTGCTGCCGAGACAAATAACAAAATCTCTGGCTTAACACAGCAAGAGTTTGTGTGGTTGTTGTTTCTTCTTATTCCTCTTCCTCTTCCCTTTCCCTTTCCCCTTCCCCTTCCCCTTCCCCTTCCCTTTCCCCTTCTCCTTCTTCTTCTTCTTCTTCTTCTTCTTCTTCTTCTTCTTCTTCTTCTTCTTC
>NW_011889023.1:1100028-1145486 GCF_000151845.1 Pteropus vampyrus | reverse complement strand
TGATTGTTCCTCACTGGATCTCCCTTCTCCAAATAGTGACCCAAGAACTTACACTGCTTTCACTTTGTGCCTCTGACATCTTCTACAAGTGGGTCCCCAGGCCACCCTGAGGCTCTCCACTCTAGTTAGCAAAAGCAAGGACAGGCATGGGTATCACGTGTGAAAGGTTTTTGTGGCCTAAGCCAAAAAGTGGCATATACAGTGGTCGCCCTTTTCCAAGGTTTTGCTTTCCATGGTTTCAATTACCCATGGCCAATCGTGGTCTGAAAATATTAATTGAAAAACTCAAGAAATAACAATTCATAAGTATTAAATTGGGTTCTGTTCTGAGTAGCATGATGAAATCTCACACTACTCTACCTGGGATGTGAATTATCTTTTTGTCCGGTGTATTCACACTGTATATGCTATCTGTCTGTTAGTCACTTAGTAGCTGTCTATGTTATCAGAGTAGTTATCAAAGAGAGAGGGAGAAACCACATTCACATAATTTTTATAAGAGTATATTGTTATAATTATTCTCTTTCATTATTAGTTATTGTTGTTAATCTCTTTCTGTGCCTAATTAATAAGTTAAACTTTATCAAAGGTATGTAGATATAGGAAAATATATATATAGGATTCAGGCCTATTTGTGGTTTAGGCATCCGCTGGGGGTCTTGGATCATATTCCCCAGGGATAAGGGGAGATACTGTACCATTTATGCCAACATTGCATTGGCTATAACTCAGTTACATGGCCCATGTGCCAGGAAGGCTAGGAAATGAATGCCCAAGAAGAATAGGAAGTAGAGTTAGTGGTCAACAAGAAGACTTGGTGATAGAGGTCAGAGTATTAGACAGTCATCCATTTGGATGTGAAGTCATGCAACTTGATTGGAGGCTGAGGGGTGGAACTAAAACCCTGTCTGGATGAAAAATTATTCAGTGAGAGGAATAGATGGGAGGGCTGGTGAAGATGGTAAAACAGGGCCACAGGGTGTACGGTAAGAGGTTCAAAGGCACAGATTGGGCCCATCGTCCTTGAGGGTGGAGATGAAAGGCATGGAGGCTCTGTTAAATGGAGGATGGTCAGCCTTGATGAGATGGGCTACAGCCTAAAGTAGCATCCTTTAGAATGAGCCTGATATCAGGGTCAAGGGATAGTCTTAGGGAATCATCTGAGGATATGGGAGGTTTTGTTAACTGTAGAACAGGTTTGCAGAGGGAGGCGGGAAAGAAGTTCAAGGGAGAAGTCCAGAGCAGGGTGGACAAATGAGAGATGAATGGAAGAAATTAGATCTAAGTAGTGAGCAAGAATTATAGGGGTATGTGGAAAGGAAGATTTGACTGGCCCTGGAGTTGCCAAAAGAATTGATGTCTGCCATTCCCAATGGTTGGGAGCACTCGAATTTTCTGGTTACTACCTGGATAGTTTACTCTCCCCACAGAATTCAAGTCTCTGGAGGGTGAGAAGATATTAGTTCCCCTGGAAGGAGTCAGCAGAGATGTGCCTTTGAGTTTGAAGAGACAGAGGAGAGGCTCAGTCAGGACTCAAAGCTGAGGCAATAGGAATGGGGCTTTCTGAGGTGGATGGGAAGCTCAGGCAGGAGTGGAAACGTTCTCACATTCTTCTCAGAGGGCCCCACGTGAATACTTGAAATAGAATAGGCAGGTCAGTTGACTTGAATTCCAATATAACTTCTGATCATTTGAGAGGAATAGATAGTTACCAAGTAATTGCTCTCCGTTAATTGTTTCAGAGGTGAGAGGGCTCTGAGAATACGATTCAGATATGAAACCTGCATGCTCACTTCTTGAAAGTATAGTAGCAAGCATATCGCACTGGCCTGCTATGATGCATGAGGTAGTTCAATTTGAGGAAAAAAAAGAAAACAAAACCGACATCTTGTTGGTTTGGAGCCAAAAAATCAAAGACCATATGATCTGTAGCAGCAGTTTCTGTTCAAAGATGGGTTTTGTAAGTAATCAGAGTAGGAGGCCTTGTTAGGTAAAGCCTGAATCTTTCCAAATGCTGTGAACTGGCACATAAGGATGCCAACTTTATTCTACTTTTACTCTTATTCTGTTACCCTGATATGAATAAAAGAATTACACTAACAGTTATGATTAGCAGAGTAGTTTAACATATAGATATCCTAATGAAATATTTCCTTTGCCTGTATTCACAGAGATGTTTTCTGATCTGTCCCCAGATATTCAGTGGAATGCATGTCAGCCAGAAATTGAAATAATAGGAAGGTAGAGAGAAGAGAGTTAAAGATACAAGAAAAAAAGAGACATTTACCAAAATTTGTATTTTACAATATAATGTTACCTTTTCTCTCTCTTTTTTTTTCTCTTTCTTTCTTTCTTTCTTTCCTTTTTTTAACAATAAGAAGTACTATAATATTATAGTGCTTTGAGATGAACAGAGTATGTTAAGAGATACCAGTAACACAGACTTCCATTTCTGTAGTGCTAATATCACTGATAGGGTTTGATCTGAAAGCAGTTTTATTATTTGGCCTTTAGATACAAACCTCAAGAAGAGGTGTGGGTTTTTATGTGACTTTGTCCTTACAAATTAAAGAAGAAAAAAGAAGAAGAAGAAGAAGAGCTTTTGAACTACTCTATATAAATAACTCTCTGCGCTTTATTGTAAAAGTAGATTTGACCTTTAGGGAAAGACCTTTTCTACAAGGCAGTCGATTTTTGCCATTCCCTGGAGCATTTACTTAAGAAAGACTTTCCTGTGATCAAACTTCCCTAGGAAAGACATTATTTCTAACAAACACTAGTTCCTGTATCAAAATTGTATGGTCTAGAATCCATGCTTAGAGTGCGCCGTGATATTCTCTAATGGTACAGAGGCATCATGACTTGAATGGATAATTTCAGATTAGGCTGCAGAAACACTGTATAGAGACATTATGCTTGAACGAGAAGTTTTTTCTATCACATATTGTTCTGACAGTTTCACCATCCATTGCAGACCTCCTGATAGTGTAAAAAATATTTTTCAAAAAAGAACATGGGTCCTACCTCTTTCTGACTCAGTACTAGACTGGAAATGTTTAGGGGAAGAGAGATCTTAACAAGGCTTGGAGGAAAGACAACGAGATATTTATTATTCTCTCTACTTCCTTTCTTCAAAGTATTATAATTGAGGTCATTATAAATCTTTGAAAGCCACACTTCTCTCCTATATGCTATACCCACTACCAGAAGATATTTATAGAAATAAAATATATCTCAAATTCCTTCAGTAAAGTTCCATGAAGCTGGTTTCAAATAAAAATGAATAAATAATGTTTATCTAGGCTCTGCAGATAATGCTAAAAAGCAAAAAATTGATTAGTCCATCAGTTTTATTATGTGCTGATACTAACAAACGGTTTAGAAGATGAAAGGAAAAACAAAAGAAAAACCCATATAGACATCGATTTTGTTGTAACATTTATTTGATAACTTAACGATTGTATTTTAACAGTGGTGAACTAGTTGAGTTAGTATGGCAACAAAAAAATGTAATATATATAATATATATATGCATGTCAAATTATCATTTCTATTTCATGGTCAAAGAAAAGATTTGAGATTTGAAAGTCAACTGCAATGATGTTGACATGCATTAGAAATCAGTTCTCAACTACAGAAATTCAGAGTGCTTATTCATGATATTCAAAGAAGGAATATGAGTCTTGACCAAGTTATAAGAATCACGTTTTCCTCCTGCATTTCAAAGGAGAAGTTTCCTCTATATAGAAGATATATACAGCAGGTCTTCAAATAACTTGGTTTCGTTCACTGTTGTTTCATTATAATGTTGATGAGATGCCATAGGAACTTAACTCTTGTTTATATCAAGTAGCCTGTGGTAAAATTGGTTTTGTTATATGTCATTTCACCACAGTTCCAAGAACCTACCGACAATGTTAACTGAAGACTTACTGTATTTGAAGTAATAAGGCTCTAATTGTGGTACTTTAAGTACCTACATTAGGGTGTCGCATTTAAGCTTACATTACTCCTAAGATTTCTTTAAAATGTATACATATCAAAGGCCCAGGAAGCTGTCAGCTAACATTTCTACAAATCTTGAGTTTTGAGGCAGCAATCTTACTGTATTCATTTTTATAACCCTCATTCCTTGAATGATGTCTTCTATAAATGTCTGTTGGATGAAAGTAAGTGAATGAGGCTTTGGGGTGAGGGGAAATTTTGTAGTGTCACATCCCTTCCATTATGATTCAACCTGAAACATTTTGCATCCTCTTTAACCAGCATCAATTGATTTCCCCATTCACATTTTGGTGCAGATGCAGCCCTGGGCCCTTAAATTCCTTCAACAGGAGGAATATTAGCACATATCACATCATATTATGGTTTGCTGAATGTGTTTATCTCTCTTAGAAGATTCTGACCTCTATACTTTTTTTTGATTTTATGTTCCTGGTGCCTAGTATGGCATGAGACCCATGATAGATTTTCAGTAAATATTCCACGAATGAATTAGAAGACTTCTGGAATCATGTCCTAGTCTTCTATGGCTTGACCTGGTCAAGTCGCTGCACCCCTGTGGGTCATAGTTTCCTCATTCATAAAATGAATGCCTTTTATCATTCTGCAACTCCTGCTAATAGACTAGAAAGAAATACTAGGCTGAAGAGTAGTATCAAAGACTGGGTAACTCATGGGAAATTTTCTCCCATGCAGAATTTCTTAGGAAAGGGAAGGAGGAAGAAACTAGCACTTATCATATGACTTGAATAATCAATTTTGCGGCCACTTTGTGACATAAGATATTATTATTCCAATTTTATGGATAAGAAAAATTAGGTTGAGAGAGGTCACAGATAAGGTCACATAGTCAGTGAATATTTGGGTCAGAGTTCAATCCAGTTCTATTGACAATAAAGCCCATTTATTTTATTGTATTGGCATGATACCATCTGCTTAAATTCTGATGAGAAAAGAGAACCAGGGGAGCCAGAGATGTCTTGCCCAAGGAACTGCCTTGCACATCCTCTGTCTCAAAACTTGGAATGTTAAAACCGCAAAATAACCTTTGCACTGGGCTTAGGGCAATAGTATGTCCCAAAGAACTGTTTGCAGAGATAATAAAAAAGCAGCTGTTATGACTAATGGACTGATGACTATTGGACTGAAAACTAAAAACATCGTTTAGGATTAACATCATTATGTTATGTTATCTGCACCAATAGAAATGCCTTTCTTCTATTGATATAATTGTTCCCCATTCCTTTCTCATAAATATCCATTGCCTTTGTTTCCTAATTAGAACACTATTTGGGCTTCTATCTAAATTAGTGGATCCCCAATTGGTATTCTTATTGGTCTCAAATACATGCTTTTTTTTCTTTTTTCTTTTTTTGCCTGAAAAAAAAAAAAAGAAAAAGAAAAAAGAATCAGTTTTCACTGAGCGTAGGATATATAATTTTCATCTTGTGTTTCTTTCTTTTATGATTTGAATCAAGGAGAAATGTGGGAGATTCTTACTGGGAATATATTTCCTAATTCTATTGTATCTGCTTAAACTCCATGAAGGAAGCAGAAACTGGGGGCATATCAAAATAAGGGAACGAATCTGTGAGGTAAATCATTAGCAAGATGGCTCTACTAATTGGACAATAACACGAGAAGGACTGGTGGAAAAATGAGGAAGTGACCAGGTAGGCCTGCTGTGGAGGAAGGAGAGCAAAGAGCATTTGCCTGGTAAAAGCAAAAAGAGTAGGTTATGGGGATCGACGTAGGAAATGGCAAGTTTGTGGCAGTTTCACAGGAGACGTCTCACAAGGGTTTCTGCACCCTGTGCACCCTGTGCTGGACACCACGGCAGACACCATGATGGGCACAGACTGCTGTGATGGAACTTAACATTTCTGATCAAATATAGACCTCTCGTAGTTTTAAAGACTACTCTTTACGCCTTTTACTGCTCACTTTTGTTTTAACAGGTTAACTTTCAACATAGCATTTTTAGGTGTTATAAATGGAAAAATTAGGAATCTCTATGTTAATGAGGTCCAACTGTCCCCACACAATCACAGGAGCAGTGTAGGATGAATTTGTATCTGCTCTCTATAGGAAATCTGAAGCAAACTGATGATCTATTTGACAGGAAATATAAAATGGATTTCTGTAATACCCGGTTTTCTTTGTGATGCCTTAGGTCTTCTCTAAAGCTACGCATTTATTCACTATACTCAGGTAACCTTTTAAACTTCTAAAATAAGAAGTTTTCTCCAAATGGAAGTTTGGAAAGTCTAAATATGATGGGAAGAAAGAAAACAGAGAAGCTCCTATAAAGTGTATATGTGCAAGAAGCCAGATAGCTGAGAAGCAGCTAACCAAGAGGAGGTTGGCTCAGCCTGAGATAAAACAAATTAAGTTGGGGAATTATTTTACACTTTAGAAAAGAACATTCATCACCAAGATCTTTGTTTTTAACACCATTCTCCAATAGAAGGAACCAGGACTACTAGGAGAAGTGGATGATTTTAAGACTGGAACAGGAAACATACAAGATGATCCTGGAGCATCTTGAAGTGCCAGAAAGTGAGAAAGTGCTCAATCAAAGAAACAAAATAAAATGATTATTGGGGGATATATCAAAGGAGCATGGGAGCCAACTGAAAGAGCTCCCAACGGGAAATGCTGGAACAATTTGAGCAAATAAATAGTGCTGGATTATAACCCAAAGTACAAAATAAATATCCGTGAGTCTATACTGATACAAACCAATGATTAAATAAATAAATAAATAAATAAATAAATAAATAAATAAATAAGAAAGAAGAGACCATTCTCTTATGCAGAATAATTTATGTAACACTGCCCTCTAGGAGGTAGAGCATATTTTCCTCTCCTTAAGTGTGGACTCTGCAAAGTGACTTCCTTTCAAAGAGCACAGTATAGACAGAGAGTGAGAGGAAAAGAGTAACTTTGCAGTGGAGAAACCTGCTGACAAGCACTACCTCAGCCAGCTGATCAAGGTCAACGTCAACAGTGATATGTCATGTTTATAGTATATACCTTTGATGTGACTCAGGGAAAATGGCACTTTATTTGTGTGGTTTTGCTTCCCAAAACCTATAACCAGTATAATCTTGAGAAAAACATCAGACAAATCCCAGTACAGAGCATTTTATGAAATACCTGACCAGTACTTCTCAAAGCTGTCAAGATCATCGAAGACAATGAAAGTCTGAGAAACTGTCAAAGTCTAGCGGAGCCTAAGAAGACAAAAGAACTAAGAGTACTGTAGCATCCTGGATGGGATCCTAGAACAGAAACTTAGATAAAAACTAAAGATGTTAGAATAAACTACAGAATTTAATTAATAACAACATATTGATATTGGTTCACTAATTATAACAAATGTACCATTTGTAAAATGTTAACAATAGGGGAAACTGGTTATAGTATAAATATTAGTCAAATAGAATTTTTTTTCTGAGAGGTGGTAGTAGATTGTGGGATAAACAATGGGATAAGGAGAAAATGAATGCTAAAAGGATCTTTCACATTTTATTCAGCATAATTCCATTCTGTTCAAAATCTCTTACATTGAAAATGTTTATAATTTGTGCAATTAAGAAAGTAGACTAAAAGTAATTTTTAAAGATTTGTTCTAAAGTATTTAACAACTAGCTAATAATCTGAATGTGTGGGATATTTTCCAGGACATAAGAAAGCAAGACAGTTTATCATGAATTGAAACTCAGATATGACATCATCAATGTAGAGTATTTATTGAATGTCCACAGAGTCTTCCTGCCTTATATGGATGCCGTGGCTCGTCTTCAAATATGGCCACCATCAATTCCCCCACCTCCACCTCCCCACCCCCTGCTTTGTATGTGCATGCTGTTCCTCATATCAAGATGTGGAACTTATTTGCTTGAATCTCGGCTGCCTTTATCACTGACTTTAACCTGTAGAGTATGGTAGAAGTGGCACTCTGAAACTTTCAAACCTGAGCTTTAGGAGGAACAGCAGATTCCACTTTCCACCTCTTGGAAACCAGCCTGCATGCCATGAGAAGCCCAAGCCACTGGAGAGGTTCCCTTCCCTTCCCTTCCCTTCCTTTTCCTTATCTCTCTCTCTCTCTCTTTCTCTCTCTCTCTCTCTTTCTGGTCTGATTTTAATCATATTCACTGTAAAAATTCTAAAAATATTAAATTATTTCAAGCAAAAAGAAAAATCTTGCCTCTCTCATCTTTTCTACATATCTATTCCTATCTTCTAGAAGTGACAGTTTGTTGGGAATCCAGATCTTGTGTTTATGTGTGTGTATGTTTATAAAATGTTTTGAAATCCTTGTGTGGTGGCTGCTAGGCCCCCAATAATGTTTCTTTCTTTGAGAATGACTCAAATACACAGAAGTAGGTTTGTGGAATATCATACATATTTTCTGCTTTTCTTGGACATGGCTGATTGATTCAAGAATAGGCACCTGACCTAAGCCAAGACAATTACATTACCTCTGTCCAGTAGGATATCAGGGACCCCAGGAGTTGGTAGCTGAGCCATTTCAATGGTACTACCCTAAAGATATCTGTGTCCTGAGGCTGAGATGTTACCTTGCTTCTTTTCCTTCTCATTCCTGAATCTTGATGGCTCAACATTTGTCACCAATTCATTAGCTATTTCAGTACTCATTCAAAAAACAATTTTTTTTTGCTCAAACTAACCAAAACTAGTTTCTGTTGGTTGAAATAAAAAAGCTTTAGTATATATGCACACAGAGAGAATATTTCTAAAATGGGATTCTGGAATTCATTATGTCGTAAAGCTTTTTTACCCCCTTTGTACTATGTATCATAAACATCATTCTACATATTCCTTTTAGTGACTCTACAGCATGTTATATATGGCTGTGCTATGATATATTTATTCATCTTCCTTTCGATAGATTATTTGCAGTATTTTTGCCATGAAAACAATGCTGAGTGCAAGGGAGTAATTATGTGAAGCTGAAGAAAGAGGACATAGCTCCTTTCTTTTCTACTTTCAACTCCAATCTGTTTGCTTCTCCTGAGTTTTAAGAAGTTCTAGACTCTGTAAAAGTTCCAGGAAAGAGAATTTTATACTCTGTGGACTGGGGAAGCCAAGTGGAGAATTCTTTCTGTCCATAGCCCCCATCCCTGGGAGCTTTGAGCAAAGCAAGAAATCCTGTAAAGATCGTGACCTCAGAGATCAGTGGCCCACAGGGACAATGATCTCAGTCTGGCATAAGTGTGCCATATCTCGTTGGTTCTGGGAGACCTAGAGGAAATTGACCCAGTGGACAGAATCTTCTCTCTCCTGAGGTTGAGAGAGTGCATGATGTTGGGGAGTAAGCAAGCTTCTTCTAGATGACTCAGGAGGGGGCCGGCAGCTTGCCAACTCCTACACTGCAGGTTCGCAGGAGAAAAGACTGCTTGCTCCTCATCTGCCACATGCAGAAATGCTGCCCCAAAGACAACTCCAGCAACCAGACATGAGCACCAGGGAGTGGACAAGAGCAACAAACACACCTCTAAGTTGGTCTAGCACTGAGAAAGAGGAAGACCACTTAGGTCAGTCAGAACACACACATCCAGCAAAGTCAAGCTTCTGGAAGAAACAGATAGGAAATTGATCAAAGAAAGAGCACTGGAGATGCAAGTAGTCTCTCACACACACAGAGGCAGACAGACAGGCAGACACACACACACACACACACACACACACACACACCACTTTCTGGAGCTAAAAACATGATTTCCCTCTAAACAATTCAGTAGATAAAGGAGATTTACTAATGGTCTGGTAAATAAAATTGAAGAGTTATCTCAAAACACAGAGCAAAAATTAAAGAGAAGAGGAAGAGACTTGGAGAGTACAATAAGGGTACCTAACTAGCAAATAATTGGTGTTCCAGAGGAGCTAAAGGAACAGATGGAGAAAAGGCAATAATTAAACAAATTAGAAGAACATTTCCCTGCAGTGAATGAAAATCTGAATCTGCAGACTGAATGGGCTCACCAAGTTCCAGAAGTGATTGATGAAAAAACATACACATTCAGGCATAGCTTGCTAAAATTCCTGAATTCTCAGGATAAAAGAACATTCTTACATGCCTCTAGAACAGAAAAATAGTTACCTACAAAAGAAAAAGAATAAAACTCTCATAGTTGTTCTCATCGTCCATACAGAAACTAAGAGAAAAACAGCCGTCCAAGCCGATCACACCAAATTCTCCTTCCCATGACTGGGTGGGCAAGGTGTTCGTGGACATGCCAGAATTCAGAGCATATAGATTCCATGTAATCCACAAACTCTTACTGTGGCAAAGAACAGCATTTCTCAACTTTAGTGTGAATCACCTGAGGATCTTGTTAAAATACAGATTCCAATTCAAGTCTGAGAAGCAGATTAGAGATTTGCATTTTTAACAGGCTCCCAGGTGGGGCCCACATGGCTGGAGCCTGGACCATAGGCACTGACTCTCAAGGTGAACTTTTGGGCTTGAATCCTTGGCTCTACCTCTTTCTGACTGTGTGAGCTTGTTTTTTTTCTATGCTGTAGTTTCTTCATCTGTAAAGTGGGGTAATGATAGTACCTGCCTCACAGAGTTGTAAAAATTAAGTGAGATAACACAAATAAACTTCTTAAACTGTGCCTGGTACATATTAAGTATTTGATAAACAGTGCCTATTAACGTAATGAAAGACTCTCCAGGGATGTGTAATATGAATGTTAAAAAGAGGTTTTTAGGACAGAAGCAACATGCTGTAAAGGCCATTTTATTATTGTAACTGAAATTATTGAATGACCTCAGCCAGTCCCAGACGTTGGGGAATGGGGAGGGGTGAGTACCAGCA
This sequence comes from Pteropus vampyrus, assembly GCF_000151845.1. Classification (NCBI taxonomy): domain Eukaryota; kingdom Metazoa; phylum Chordata; class Mammalia; order Chiroptera; family Pteropodidae; genus Pteropus; species Pteropus vampyrus. The sequence goes on along the minus strand of NW_011889023.1, from coordinate 1,134,633 downwards.
CTGCCAACATCTCATCTGGGAAATACAGAGGGGAGAGGAGGAACAAGTGCAAGTGCATCAGAACCATTTTAGAGTTCATCTTGTGGGAATAATTGCTTGCTGGCTTTCAGATAGTAGAGAAAATGTCTTATCATGAACATAGAAATAGAGAAGGTGCCTGTCAACAGGATATAAAAGAATAGTAGAATTTTTCTATTAACACGAGAAAATAAAATAGACTGAACAGAAAATTTATCAAACCAGAAAGAAAAAAATAGACTATAATCAAATAGTAATCTTAAAAATCTTACAAGAAAATCTAGAAAATTGAAAGTACAATCTAGGAGCAAGGGAGACCTTCCTGACATATCTCGGTAAGCCAGACACTTCCCTCCACCCCAATTAATCTGACTATATAAAAGTGGCAAAATTGAAAAAATATTCATAAGTACATATAACTATGAGAGACTGGCTAGCTGTTTACAAAACTGATTTTTTCTCCTCGAAGGACACGCTTTCTCTCTCCATTATATTTTTATAGCTTTATCGAGGTAAAATAAACCACACTTATTTAAAGTGTACAATGTGCTAAGTGAAATAAGTCAGATAGAAAAAGGCAAATACCATATGATTTCACTTACATGTAGAATCTAAAAAACAAAATAAATAAACAAAACAGAAACAAACATACATAGAGAACAAATTGATGGTTGCTAGATGGGAGGGGGTTAAGGGGATGGGTGAAAAAGGTGAAAGGATTAAGAAATACAAATTACCAGCTATAAAAATAGTCACAGGGATGCAAAGTACAATGTAGGGAATATAGTCAATAACATTGTAATAACTACGTATTGTGCCACATGGGTACTAGACTTAAGGGGTGATCACTTCATAAGGTATATAAATGTCTAATCACTGTGTTGTATATCTGAAACTAATATTGTATGCCAACCATAATTGGAAAGTAAATTTTTTTTAAAAAAGGGTGAATTGCACAATGCCAAAAAATAAAAATAAAGTGTACAATTTGGTGAGTTTTACTATATGTATAACACCCACAAAACCAGCACCACAATCAAGGTGAAGAACATATTTAGCACCTCCAAAGGTTTACTTGCTGCCCCTTGGTAATCCATTTCTCACTTTCCACTCTGCCCCCATGGACATATATGTAGACTATATTTCTCAGCCTTCTTGTAGAGTATCGCCAAATGCCTAGGTGCTAGTCAGAGGGATGTGTGTGAAAGTGAGAGCATTCCTTTAGGCCTGCCCTCCCACCTATGAGTCTTTCTCTTCCCTTATGTCCTGGCTCGATGTTGAATAGCCAAAGTGACCTAAAAAGCCACCGTTGAAGATAGCAGAACCCTCTTTAGCCTGGGTCTCTGAATGACTGCCTGAAGCAGAGTACCCCTCCCCACTGCCAATAAACCTCTATTGGGTTAAACAACTGAGATTTGGGTGTTTGTTACAGCAACTAATATTACTTTAGCTAATATAGTAATATTCACAGATCTCTTAAAAATTAACAAGAAATGATCAAAGAACTCAAAAGAAAAAGGTTAAGAGAAATCAGTTCACAGAAGAGCAAATTCAAGTTATGAACATATAGGAAAAGACGTTCATACACTCGTAAGTATGGAAATTCAAATTAAAGTAACAATAGTAGACTAGCAACCATTAAAGAGACTAATAATACATATTGACAGGGATAAAGTGAGAAGGATATTCAAACATTAGTGGTAAAAATGTGAATTGTTAGAGAATTTTTGGAAAATTAATCTGGCAATATATACCAAAATAATAAATAAAATTATTCTTTGCTTTAGTAGTTTCACTCCTGAGAACCCATCCCCAGGAATAGAGATGATACAAAGAAATTTTTGTAGGAGGATGCTTATTACTGATTGTGTGTATGACAAAGACAAAACAAAAGTAATAGCTATTAGCAAAGGAATAGTTGAATGTTAGAATATTTAATCCATGAAAAGTTATGCTGAAAGTTTGAAAAAATAAATTAAATCAAATAACATGGGGGATTTCCATGAGGGTTTTTTTCAATAAGAAACGTAAATGCAGAAAAGTATAAATAACAGAAATATATTTTCATTAAACAATGATCGACATCTTCCGGTACATGTATGTGTGTATGGAAATATATGATGATGTGTATATGTGTGTGCATGGAAAACTATCTTAAGATAACAAGACATTAAAACATGGATTATCTAGCATGGTGGGAGGGGAGGTAAATAGGTTGAATAATATGCCTCCTCCCCTCCAAATTCCCAGGTCTAATCCGCAAACATGTGACTATTACCTTATATAGCAAAGAGACTTTGTAGGTATAATTAAATTAAGAATATCAAGGTGAAGAGATTATCCTGGATTATCCAGGTAGACCTGATATCACCACCAGGGTCCTTATAAGAGAGAGGCAGGTTATCAAAAGACAGAAGAGGAGAAGGCAATGTGATGATGGAAGCAGAGATTGAAGTGATGCAGCCACAGCCAAGGAATGCCAGCAGCCACCAAAAGCTAGAAAAGGCAAGGAATAGATTCTTCTCTGGAGCCTCCAGAAGGATTCATCCATGTCTACACCCTGATTTTACCTCTGTAAGATTCATTTTGGACTTCTGGCCTTCAGAACCATAAGAGAAAACATTTATATTTTAAACAATGACGTTTGTAGCAACTTGTTACCAATGATAGCAAACTAATGCATGGGGGGATGTTGGCAGAGGGTGTGTTAAGCAAAAATCTAAGATGCCTCCCTCACAACCTTCACTCTTACACAGTCCTCTCCCTTTGAGTGTGGGTGGAACCTGTGAAAATAATGATATCACTCCTGTGATTATGTTATAATGTAATCACAGGAAATGTGAAGAAATTTTTGAAGATGTAATTAGGTTTGTCTTTGAGGTCATCAAAAAAGAGATTATCCTGAACGAGCCTGACTTAACCAAGCAAACTCTTTAAAACATGGCTTAGCCCTTTCCCGGAGATCAGGGACTCAAAGCAGCAGAGATTCTCTCCTGCTAGCCTTGTAGAAGTTAGCCACTATGAGTTTTGCGGCCACAGGGCATGATTCTACCCAGAACCATATGAGCTTAGAAGGGGACCTGAGCCTCGGATGAGACCACAGCCTCAATAGACACCTTAATTTCAGCCTGAAAGACCCTGAGCAGATGATTCAGCTAAGACATGCCCAGACTCTGGACTCAAGGAAACTGGGAAATAATAAATGGGTGTTATTTTAAGTTCCTGAGTTTGTGGTAATTTCTTACACAATAGAAAACCAATATAGAGGGTGGAAAGAGAGAACAAAGGAAAGACCAAGAAGAAAGAAATCTCTGCCTTAAAAAAATAATGTAGATTATATTTACAATCATGTGAAACTGTATAGCTGTATACAAAATAAAAATGAATATTTTAAACACGAAAAATGAACTTCACACATTTGGAATTTTTAAGGATAATTGCAGACTGAATTTAGAATTATGGGGAGTTGTGCGTGAGAAAGAGACAGGTGGAGGTACATTTGTGCTGCTGTAAGTTGAGATATGAGAAAGCTTTAAGAGGAAAGGATTTTAAGTGTAGCTGTGTGTTATAAGAGAAATTCTCTTTGGTGCATTTTGGGAGGTTTCTGTTGAGATTTTCACCAATGATTTGGGGTTGCCAGTGATATTTCTTTTGGATATGATAGAGCTAAGGCTGTTCAGAGGTGGTTCCTCCTTCTACAGATTATGCTCTTTAAAACTCTTTATGATCCCCCTTCCCCTCCACCCCAGCGAAAGCCCACACTCCTTAACAGGACTTTTAAGGCTCTTGTCTTTGGTCCAACCTGTCTGTGTACAGAGCTTTAGCTCTTTCCACTTAAACACAAAGTCATATTACTGCCTTTGTAGAGTTGCAACAATAAATATTTTTATACATATATGGAACTATCCTGCATGACTATAAAAAGAGTTGCAACAATAAATATTTTTATACATATATGGAACTATCCTGCATGACTATATCAGTAGGATAGATTCTTATGAGTGAAGTTATTGGGCGAAAGAATATGCACTTTAAAGTAGGATTGAATCTTATATTTTCAAATTTGGTCTCTATAAAAGGTCTGTGCCGATTTATGGTCTCCTCCATGTAGGGTATGAGGGAGCCCATTTCCCTATGTCTTGCCGCAAATTTATCAATATTTATAATACCGTTTATCAGAAATCTTTTTAATTTTTGCCTATCAGGCAAAAACTGGTAAGAGTACATTTTTCTGATGTGCATCAGCCATTTGTATTATTTCTCTGAATTGCCTGTTCATAACCTTCCCGTGTGAAATGATTGTTGCCAAATGAAAGGCAAGTCACCATCTTCTGTGGGATGTAGCGTTAGAAAACCTTTCCTTTTTTAGCAATATCACTGTGGAGCGGTGAAGGACTGAGTATTGCACCATCTAAGCTCTTCAGGTACTCTCAAAAGCTGCTTTGGGAAAACATTCTGGTGAATAAAACGGTAAAAATATTCCTGCTTGCTAAGGTATGTGATGCAACATAAATGAATCATTAAAAGCATCATAAGACTAGCTCCCATTTAAGTATATAAAAATAAGCAGGGAAATTTCTTTCAGGGTTTCCTACAATAATCCACACTGACTAATATCTTCTCTCTTACAAGGTTCTAAAGCATTGCCAAATTTATCTTATTCGCCGGCCTCACTCTTCAAACTTTCAAAGGAGATAGATCTGCATTGTTGAAACTCCATCGGGTAATATTTCGTTATCCTTTTTTTAAAGATACCTGGCTGAGCCAACATGGATAACTCACTTTATTCATTCGTTTATTCATTAATTCATCCATTCATCTATTCAAAATATGTTTACATGGATTACACACTATGTATCCTGAAAGACTGAGGATACAGTGGTGAACATAACTGACATATACCCCGTCTTCATGGATTTATAATTTAGTAGAAGAAGTCAGTTCAATAAAAAAGACCATTATTATATAGTGCAATGATTAAGGAAGTTCAGATAATTGGAGCTGGCTGGTGTAGGGAGCTCTTGGGGAAGAGTGCTTTAGGCAGAGGAGTGGGGAGGAAAAGATGGATTAAAGGTGAGTAAAAAGCCACATGTCTTTTATCAAAGAACTATCATCATGATTGCGTGACATTATCTAAGTGTGCATGATGCTACTTGGGCATGGAATCAGCAACCAAGTCTTGTGGAAGTTTTAAGAACCTCTATACAAAATTTCAGGATTGTATTCAAGGTTTCTATTCTACTAGAGTCTCTGCCCCTGTTGGCAGGGAAGAGTTTCACTAGGGTTACTGGAAGATCTTGACTGCCCTACAATCATTTGTTTGACATTTGTAGAGCAGCTCTTCCACACCAAGCTACATGCTGGGCATTGTGAATACCTAGCTGAATAAGACACTATTGCTAACCTTAAAGGTCTCATGGAAATGGGGAAGAAGATAGACAAGTAAATGTTATTATAACTCAACAAGATAAGTGCTGTGGAAGAGGAAGTATGCACGTTATGAGGTGAGAATAAAAAGAGGGAATGAACTCACCTCACCAGGGAGCTGGAGAATGATTCATAGATCTTGATGAGTAGACGTCTACCAGGAAATCAAATCAGGGAAGGTTATTATTATTATTATTATTATTATTATTTTTACCATAAGGGAAAAAAAGGATGAAGAGGAAAAATGAATGTAAGAAAAGTTAAGAACATGACTGTGGCTCTGGTTAGAGAACAAGATACTTGGTGGCAGCAGAGAGAAACAGAAAGATAAGCAGCATTCAGTTAGTGAGGGCCTTGAATGGGTGATCAAATAGTAATGTCTGGACTATTATCACTAAGAAAGGATGGTTAAAGATATGACACAGGAAGTGAATGACAATGACCATCTATACAATAGAGGATTTATTTTTAGCGCCTACTCCAAAGAGTTTAATCAAGAGTTTGGCTGATGCCAAAAGAAGTTTAATCTACCTTTTCCTCCCAACTCCCATTACAGCTCTAAATAATAAAATCTCATGGGGGTACTGCATATCCCAGGAGAACCAGAGACACATTTGCCTAAAACCAACCATTCCTGAGGCTAATGTTCAGAAGCTAAGAACTAGCTGCAGAGTAATAAAAACCCAAGGTAAAAGTGAGCACAGGCACTCTAAGAAATTGAACAGTGAGGAACATGCAGAGGAATACTGTTAAAAGTTATTAAGTTACTTAATGAGGATTAACTAGAGGTAAATAAAACAAGCTGTTATATATCCCCTTTATGTTTAGCTGAATATAACTGTATGTAATAAACTGTATAGAGCTCTCATTTCAGAGTGTGAATTAAGTCAACATGTTTTGCCATCTTCATAAATTACCAAGTTAAAGAATCCCTCTGGATATGGTTTTGTATTTGAATGTCTGTGCTGAGCAGACAGGAAAGAGTTCAGGGTCCAGAGTGGACAAAACTAGATAACAAGGCCCCCATCCAGACTGCTGTCTGGATGTGCTTCTTGTCACATCAGCTTAAGTTGTTGGGATTTCATACTATAAGCCAGAAATTCCTAGTCTCTGTGCAGTGAACGGTCTCTACACATCTTCTTAGACTTTGGGGTAACCAGGCAGCACCTGGGATGGTCATAGTCTAGGGCTCCTTGCTTTTGGCCACAAATAATCTCTTTCATTTAGCCCAGTGAGAGCCTAAAAATATTAGTTTCCTGTATGTGAGGAGAACAGGAAGCACTTCTGCTTCCTGGGGAGCCGTAATGAGCTCTGGTCATTATCCCTCTATCACCCTGAAATATAGGCATCTCCAACTCAAAGCTCTGAATGCCTCTCTGGAAGTGCTAAGGAAATATGCTTGTAGAAGATCTGGAATGGGGATAATGAAGGTGGATTAGCAGAAAGGATTTAGAGCAGAGAGGTAAAGTCATTGTTAAATTACCCTTTGAGATGCAATTACATGAAAGATATGACTAGCTGCTATCCGTTGCTTCTTAAAAATGAAATGGAACTGGGTTTAAACTGCAGCCTGAGGAGTTAATGTTGAATAAAAGGTTGCAACAGGACCACTTCCATGCTCCCAAGTCACTCATGTTTATTGTACTATGAGAGATTTACTTGTGTAACCATCAGAGTCTGCTTTGATTTGGAGTCATCAGTGTACTTGTCTGCCATGCTCATTCATATTATGAATTCACAGTACCTAGGACAGTGCCTCATACAAAGTGGGCTTTCAAAAAATGTCACATTGCATTAACTTGTTAAGTGATGGTGATCAGGAGAGACAGACTGAAGTTTGTTAAATACAGAACAGGTTTTCTCACTTGAAAAGTCTTAGGGATCATGGATCATGGAGCTGTGATGTATGCTTCTGTTATTTCTTTTTATTTCTCACAATCACTCTCTCTCAAATTCTAAACTTAGAAACTCATACTCCCTTTCGTGGAGATGGTTGACTTACTGAATTTTCAAGAATGAAATATTATTGGTTATGTTCCCTTAGAGCTTAAATCTATGCAATGTCCTTTAGTATAAACATATTCTATAGTTGAAGATTGCCATTCAGTTTGTTACATGTTATGAATTCATTATGCAGATCCTGATTCATCAGTTGCAAGTTTTTCACATTGCTGTACTGTCTTCTTGTTTATTCCCTGACTATACACCTTGCCTGAGCTGGACAAGGTACCAATTAATGTATTGTTTTTTTCTGCTCTGTGAACTTTACTATCTTGAAAGAGGAAGGGGAAATAAAAGCAAAGCATTGTCTTTGCTACTTGTCTGAATCTAAACAATCTCATAGCTTTACTAAGACTTCTTTAAAAATGAATCACTGGCAGTGAATAAAACTCCAATCTGCATATAAGGCCAAAAGTCTTAAAATTCACTATATTTGTCAGAGTCCTAGCAGGGAATGGATGATGTACTCTGTTACTTACGAGTAATTGAGGAGAGTTTAATGAAAGGATTATTTCACAAAGATGGGCCAGAGTTATGGGAACTGACAAGAAATGGCAAAGCACCCAGGAGTGAGCCACACTGAGGAGCTGTTACTATCCATAGAGTTGGAAGGACAAAGTGACGGACCTGGTAAGAGCTGAGCTCTGGGAGAAGGGCTGCCTGGCAGGAGCTATGGTCTTAAATAGAGGAATACAACTGCCAAACCAAAGCCTGCAGTGAAAAAATAACTCATACTCTCTCTTCCAGTCTTCAGCTCTCCTGATGGTGGCTCCCATGGCCAAATCCAACTGGAGGACTCCAGAGAGCTGCCTATGGGGATACAAAATGTGTGTGGGGGGTAAAGAATATTTTGGAATATGCAACTACTCACTGTATCAGTCAGGGTTCAACAGGAACAAACGGTAATCCCTAGTTAGAATAAGTCTTTATGAGTTCATTTATAAGACGTCTATTTAGAAAAGTGTGGGCGGGACATAGGAGAAACACAAAGGATTGTGCACTAACATGGAGTTAGTAGCAGTGGAGCTGTTACCACCTAAAGATTTTGGTACCAATTCCAATGTGTGGATTTTTTTCCCCGCACCACTAAACAATTCTCAAATACTCATTGGGTGTCCTGTAATCTAGCTCAATTCTGACACTACCCAGAGATAGCTTCAGATCCCACAGGTTAAGAGCTCAGTCTCATAAGATTGCCCTTTACTTCAAATGCCAATCCCAAGTCCACATTGTTACCTGTGTTCCTGACTGACTAGCTATAGATTAGAGGTTTCCAAGACTCACTCCTTGGTTTAATTAATTTACAAGAGTAGCTCACAGAACTCGGGAAATCGGGTTACTCATTAGATTACAGGTTTATTACAAAGGTTATTAAAGGATATGAATCAACCAATCAATTGCCAGCTGAAGAGATATATAGTGTCAGAGCTGAGCTGATCGAGAAGGGAAGGTTTAACGATGAGATGCCAAGTTGGAGGAATGCACAAGAGGCAGACATGAGAATAAAACAGCAGGCACCAACTTTATTGTGAGGAGCGCTGTTCTCTTGGGGCGGGGGGAGTGCAGTATTGCGTGCACTTCTTGTGCTCCCCTTCCGCTCTCCAGGGAACCGCATGGCTCCAAATATATCAGAGTACAATAGTGACATTCAGTCACATATGCGCGATACAATAAGCTGAAGTATGTTTACATATTTTAGGCTCAGGCGCCCTACGACACTAATGTAACATTCTAAATCCGGGGTCCTATTCCTATCTGCGAGTCTGGATCACAGCCAGACCTGGGACCCACACTCTACCCCTACAAGGTCCCAGCACGGGATCTGGCCCAGAGGGTGCTACCTTGGACCCACAATTCACTTGCCATTCTTGGAGTGGCTTAGCCCTGCAGCGCATCACCCCCGGGGTTCTCTTTACCCACAATCTCTCTGGGTGCTGCTCAGCACACCAGGGGCATTGTGACATGGCAACTTGTGCTTGTGCCTGTGTCAACAATAGCTCTCTTCATTTTGCTGCCTGTTCCATGGTATGAGCCATCTGTGTACCAGGCATTCTCAGGGATGGGAGTCTAACCTTCTACATAGGGACTCGATATGTCTCTCATCTCAACAGGCTCCACCAGGAGCTCCGTTTGGAACTGCACTGTTCCCAGTAGGGGGTGCAGTTGACCTGACGGGGCTCACAGAGAACTGCACCCGCTGCTCCAGGTACATCCCTCCACTTGGATAGTGTAGCGGGTCTATAAAATTCCCATACAAGGAGTCTTCCTTAAGACCACAGCCATCCCTCCACGGTTATGGGATTATGGCCAGTGGTGGCCTCACTGACTAGCAGGGCTGCATAATGGCAGCCAGTTGCTTCTCTATCAAGAGAATATAGCGCTTCCGGCCCTATCAGAGAATACCATGCTATCGCACTTCTCTACAATTAGGACTAGAAGCCTATCGGTACCTTCTGGGAACCGTGCTTCTGCCACAAGCCCCATCCAAACCCTGCATCATCCACCTGCACCTAAGCAGGAATGGGAGGGCTGGATCTACAACATGTAGAGTTTGGGCTTTTGTTACAGCTTGCTTTGTAGCCTTAAAGGCTTCTTCTATCTCGGAGGTCCAATCCCACTGAGTACCCCATTACACTAGACGGTGCAGGGGTAAAAACCACAGCAGTCTCAAATAGGTTTGGAGCTACTTCACAGTCTCAGTTCGGGGATATGCCTGTATCTTATCGATCATCACCTCTGGCATTACTTTTGTCTTACCCAGCCAGACAACTCCCAAGAATTTAACAGAGAACCTAGGTCCCTGGACTTTGTCCTCGTTGTCTGCCCAACCCCAGTCTGTGAGAGCTTCTCGCAGGCTGGTCACCACTGCTTCTGGTTCTGTAAGAGAATCAGAGGTTAGCATTATGTCATAAATGTAATGATACAAGTGTATTCCGGGCCGTCGTTTACATGTGGCTAAATCTTCAGCTATGAGACCATGGCACAAAGTAGGGCTAGAGAAAAAGGCATGTGCCAAGTCTACCACATAATGGTATCGTCCAAGTTCATGTGACAACTGGTCCATGATGTACATGCCATTCAGTATGGTAGTATGCAGGGTGGTGTAATCTTATTCAGCCCCTGATAGTCAATCGTCATGCACCAGGAGCCATCAGGCTTCTTCACTGGCCACAAGTCAACCGGTTCCCCTGCCAATCCCTAATCAGAGAGATCATTGGCCAGCGGCATCTCACGTGTTGTGGCTTTCCCGGGAATAAAAGTAAATTGCTGGTAGGGACGCAGCTGATTTCACAGTGCCAGCAGCACTTCATTAGGTTGCAGCTCAATCTTTCCTGCAGCACCCCCTCCCGGAGAAGGTCAAACCACACTTGCCTGCAGCTCACTCTCACAGCCAAATGCGCTGGGTGCTGCTCCGCTCCCAGTTTTTGGTCACTCCTTCGACTGTGCACTGGCTGGTCTGGGAGGGCAGTGAGCGGGTGGAACACTTCTTGCAGTTCACTTCCACATCCCCAACCTAGCCATGGCGGACGTCACCTCGTGGATCCGCCTTCCACATAAGGGACCAGCAGTGCTGCCATGGTGCTAAAGGTACCAGCTGGGCCAGAGATCAAGATCAAGTCCTTGATACGGTTGTAAATACCTCGTCATTGGAGCTAGTGTACTGGGCGCGAAACATCATCTGTCTCGTGCCCATTTCCCGAATTATCTTAATCAGATATGTGATCCACTTGCTCACTGTCTCTGGCAGCTCCCCCAGGTTGCCCCACACTGTCCATGCAGTGGACATGAGCCAGTTAACGAGGGAGTAATTGCCTGCACCCCACGCCCTGCGCCATATGTGCCACATTCTGGAGAAGCTGCCTGAGGGATGGTATCACCGTTACAGAGGCCAGCCGAGCCATCTCTTCTGGAGATAATTCAGTCCCTTTGGCCCCATCATCCCACAGCTGAAGCAGCCACTCCAGAACTATTTCCCTGGCTCTCTGCCATACCTGTTTCATCAGGTCCGGGAATTCCGTGGGAGTATACTGGATCAAGGTGGTCTGCTTATTAACCTAGGGGGCACCATCAGCTTGCCCCCACCCCCCTGGGGCCAATAGCTGTTCCATTTCACCTGCTGCTGTATCACTGGCTGTGCCTGCCGTGGTACTGCCGGTGGCCTCCCAGACCAGTACAATGGCAGCGACCCTTTGGGGTCCTGCAGCATACATTCCACTGCTGCCAGCCACCTTTCCAACACTTCTTCCTGGTGTTATAGCTGCTGCACCCACTGAGCCTGATCCTGAACCTCTAAGCTGGCCTGCCACAGCACTGCTAGGAACATCCAGGTCATCCAACCCACTGATTCCCAGTGAGCAGTCAGAACATTCAGCTCCAACATTTCCAGGGCTTTCCGGACATCCTCCAGACACAGCTTCATTCTATCCCCAATCCTCCATGGATGTCCATGTAGCCAGATACGTGGCCACAGGATACCACTGGGAAGCAGGGGAAACATGTCCTCCACCTGGGAACCATCCAGAGCACTGGGGTTGTACTCACCTTATCCTGCCGACTACACCACTTGTGTCAGCACTGAGCTGATCAAGAAGGGAAGGTTTGATGGTGAGCTGCCCAGTTGGAAGAATGAATAAGAGGCAAAGATGAGAATGAAATGGCAGGCACTAACTTTATTGTTAGGAGTGCAGTTCTATTTGGGGGGAGTGCGGTATTGCATGCACTTCTGCTCCCATTCTTGTGCTCCCCTTCTGCTCTCCAGGGAGCCTCATGGCTCCACATATATCAGAGTACATATGCATGATACAATAAGCTGAAGTACGTTTACATATTTTAGGCGCAGTCACCCTACTATACTAATGTAACATTCTAAATCTGGGGTCCTATTCCTATCTGCGAGCCTGGATCACAGCCAGACCTGGGAATAGCCAGGCCTGGGACCCACACATAGGATGAGGTCCTGAAGAAAGGAGCTTCTGTTCCTGTAGAGTTTGAGGCCTGGCACCATGGCACATGGGAGCATTCTGGTTCTCTAACCTAGAAGTTCTCTGGACATCTGTCTTTTGGGTTTTTATGGAGGATTCATTACATAGACATGATTGATTAAATCACTGGCCATTGGCGATTTAAAATTTTTTTAATTAAATTAATTTTTTTTGGCGAGAGAATTTTTCAGTCTCGATATGGTCTCTTCTTTATATCCCCAGTTATAGGTGTTGTGTTTAGCTAGTCTTTAAATCATCCTCAGATTGACTTTCATAATTTAGTTGCAATTTTAATGTAGTCATGGGAGGAGGCATGCACTGCATTTACTACCCTGCCATCTTGACTGGAACCCCATCATTGGTGAATGAACTCAATCTCCAGCCCCACTTCCCTCCCTGGGGGTCAGGGGGTGGGACTGAAAGTTCCAACACTCCAAATATTTGGTTGATTTCCCTAGAAACCAGCCCCCATCTTAAGAGTTCAAGGGGCTTTCCAAAAGTCACCTCATTGACATAACAAATGATGCCTCTCTCACTCACCACACTTAGAGAATTCCAAGGGTTTTAGGAGTTCTGTGCTAGGAACAAAGAAAGGCCAAATATATATTTCTTACCATAAATCACAATATCACACCATCTAGCCCCAAAGAAACAAGAGTAGAATGCTGATATCAGAACCCAGAAAGAGAATATGTATAGAGGAGACTGCCTAGGGAGGAACTATAAGCTTTGGTGAAAGAGCACAACCAGCCTAAGGGAGGGCCAGGGGAGTAAACACCTTGATCCCTCATTCCACCATCCATGCTCCCACCGGGGCTTCCCATTGGCCAAAACAAACTGGAGCCCAAGACAAGGAGGTGTACTGGTGATGTGTCACTGTAGGTTGGCCTCTTAACAGAATAAAGTAGAGAAGGTGAAAAGTGAATTTGAAGACTCAAACCAAAGATATCTAAATGAAAGAACTCTTTTTAAAAAATGAAACCTCACTAGAACCCTAACATATGAAACTAACAAAGTAGTATTTATTAGTGAACATTTTAAAATGTAGATTTACAACGTGTCTTTATTATTAAGTCAATCGAGGACAACAATAATGAGGTTTTTGATTAATGCAAAAGTTTGTAATCAGTTTCACCAGACTATATTGGCATCAGCAGCTATAAACATGGAGAGACTCCCTGAAACAGTTTGGCAACCACTGATATAAGTGACTGGTAAAACACAAAGCTTCAATTTTTCCAATTTTTCTGGCAATGTCTTTTTCATGCTAGAACACATGAAATACTACTGACAGCTACATTTTTCTGGTCACCTGGTCAGGAAATATCTCATTCTCCTGAAAACTCATCCTTTACGCCTCAGTTATCGAACACTTTGGAGCAGCTTAGCCCAGGAAATGAAGGCTCTTGTTAAAAACATAGAGATTTAGGGAGCCAGGATGTGATTAACCATGTCGGCATTTTACCAAATGAGCAATTAACAACAAGGGCCAAAAAACAAGTGCTGATTAGCAATCCCTGGGTTTATAAAAGGGGTTTAGACTCAGTCCTAACAATCTGCTGTGACAGGCCAGAAAATTCCTAACCTATTGTAGCTGCAACAGTGCTGCCTTAAAAAAAAGAAAGTATTAGTCTAATCAAAATGTATTCATCAGTGCCTCTACTCATAAAGAAAAAAATCCCACAAGATTATTTATATTTAAATTTAGTAGACTGAAAATCTCCTAGGCGCTTTCCATAAAACATAAAATTAAACTTTGAACTTACTCATGAGGTTTCCAATGGTTAATGTCTGTTTTAAAAATGCTTTGATGTCAAATTTATTCATTCATTCATTCATTTGTTCATTTCACAAATATTTGAGTGCTGCTCATGTACTAAGAGCTGTTCTAAATTCTGGTGATAGGTCTCGGTGGGCTATACCAGAAGGAACACTGACTCTGAAGCTGACAAGAATTGGTGTAACAGTTTTCAATTCATTTAGCTCAAGTAAAAGAATACCAAAATTACATCGACTCAAACCGCCTTTTGATTTTTCTCCAATTACCGGAAGTCTGGAGGGGAGCAGCTGCTGCCTGAGGTTCAGGGACTGGACCCTAAGGGGCCACATCTCTGCTGTGCTCCTGGCATTTCTCTCATACTTATACCATCATGGTGACCAAATGGCTCTGACGGAAGGGAGACAGTGAGGAAATAGGTCGGAGATGATGTGTTGGAAGAGGGTTGTAATGAATGACAAGTTCTCTTCAGGGCATGTTGAGTCAGGGGACTTGGTAATGTGATGATACTCAGCACATGTGTATTGTAGGCAAATTACAGTAGAGAAAGATGATTGAAAAGGCAAGGAGACAGGAGGAGTCTAAATTGAAAGTTTAGAGGAGTTTCTTCTTGTATCTGAGAGAAATACTCCCTCTGTAAACAAGGTAGTCTGAAGGGGAGGTGAGTGTGGATGGAACAGTTGAAGCATGGTAGCCTCATTAAAGTGGGAGGTGAGGTCCTCTGGGTGGGGGAATTGGGACTGAGTGATTTAGATGGGAAAGAACTAGTGTGAAGATGTACAGGGGCTGTATAAAGTTGGCTTAGCTGGTAGCATGATAAAACTTGTATTGATTCAGGTAAACAGATTTCCAAAGCCTCCACAGCAGCAGTTCAGGGCCTCAGAGTGGAATTGGAGATAGGGGACAAGGATAATACCAGGTTGGTGATGGCCATGGGATGAAGGAGTCAGGAGTGTCCACAATGACGAGGTAGTAGGGGCTGACTAGAATCTAGGCCAGGCAGGAAGAACATTTAGGAAATCAAACCTCTATACTTAAGCGCTCTGGGGCCTGACTCCTTCTCCTCCTGGATTCACTATCCCTTGAGGTGGTTCATCTTCCTACAAGACAAATGTCAAGATTCCAGTGGTAGATGGGTTTTCCCAAGAGAAAACAGACAAGGGACAATGAAGATCACAACCATAAAGGAGTTAGCCCAGCTCCAGTTTTCAGCAACATTTTTGTGTAATAAAACTTTATCTCCACATCTCAGACCACTTCTAGGGGGTTAACTCTGAGTCCTGCTTCATTGTTATATTTGCTCTTATTTTTGTACTTTGTCTCTTGTTCTTGTATTTTTAAGACTGAGGATCTCCAAATCTACTCTCCTCTATGGGAGAGTTTTGCTTAGAAGGACATGCCGCTATCTCTGTTAAGAAGTCTTCTCCTACCTATTTCCAACCAGAAGAGGCACTCATGCAGAATTAGTCGACCTCTTGTCACAGGATGGTTATTTACACTTCTGTGGCCTTCCAGAGTTATCCCTGGTTCCTGTGGAAGTTCCTCAGAATCCTGCAGCCCACAGGAAGTGTGAGAGGGACCGGGCAAATTGCTAGTGATTGAAGCCTCTATTATGGACAGAGATCCAAGTCTCAGGAAAGTAGGAGAATGTGATTAGAGCACACCAATAATGCCAAATGTAAAGTCTTTCAAGTAGAAGGAACAGTGTCATGATGGTTTCTAAACCACCAAAATTAAACAGCAGCTCTTTTGTCTCTCCACATCGTTACTTAAGAAAAGAATTGTAAACTTTTCCTTAGGAAGGAGAGATGGTTTTATTAGTCCTACAGAATTCTAGGCTCTTGGTATTGGAAGGTCATCTACAGGTCATCTAGTCCAGCTTCTGGAACTGCCTTGGCAGCTGGCTATTTGGCTTTTCCTCAAACACTTGTGGGGATGGGAATTCATCACCTGGTGAGGCAGGTTATTACTTTCTGGACAGGCCTGATTCCCAGATGACAGTCTCTGACATGAGATTGTCATTTGCCTCCCTGTAGCTTTCATTTATTTGTCCCAGTTTGATTCTCTGGTGCCTCATGAGGTGGATATTTTTCCTTTCCCAAATGGAGATCCTTCCAATGTTTCAATGCTCCTCTTAGGTTTCCATTATTACTTTTTTTTTTTTTTTTGACCAAATATCCCCAGTTCTTTAACTTCCCCTTCAGTGACATGACTTTGGACTCCTCATGATACTGGTCTTCATCGCTCAGTTGGTCATGTAAGCATGAGGCGCCCAGACCTGGGCACAGAATTTAGGATGTGGAAGATCAGATGAAGAACAGAAGAACAATTCCCTCCTTTAAACTGGGCACCCATGATACAACTACTATTGCTTAAGACTGCATTTGTTTCTTTAGTCTGATGACACTGTAACTCCATATTCTAGGAGTTCAGTGTGCTATCACTTAGCTCTGTTTTCTTGTGGTTTTGCAACTATACGCATACATGAAACTTGTCCTGAATTCTCCTTCTCTGAAGTCTTGGGCTGAATCTCATACTTCTTTCTGACCTCTGGGAAATTTCTTATTACCAAATGCCAGGATTGCTGCTTCCATTTCCCCAACTAAGGTGTTAGTTCAGTTTAATTTAGTGATATTTACTGAGTCACTGCCATGAGCCAAGAATTGTATTAGATACTAAGGTGCGGGGAGAAAATACAAATGAATTAGGGTATGATTTTTACCTTAGGGCCATTTGCTGGCTGGAGGGAGAAGACAACCATATAAATACATCATTACAATACAATATAGGAAGAACTGTAACAGTGATTATGGGGACCCAGATGAGGACTCTTGCCCAAATGAGAAATTCAGGGAAGGGTTGTCAGAAAGAGAAGTTATATGAACATCGAATAAGAATTAGATGGTCCTGGGAAGAATGTGGGAGACAGAAAGAACAGAAGGAGTGAAGTCAAGGAGGCAGGAAGCATGGTGGTATGTGAGAGGAGCTACAGGTTATTTGGCAGTACTAGAGCATCAAGTACCAGACAAGGAGGGGTGAGGTCACTAAAAATCTCACTCTCCACCTCATGTTAGACTCAGTCGGCAGTGGGGAGCCCTGAAATGTTTCAAGAAGATGGAAGAGTACTCAGATTTGCCTTTATCAATCTGGCCTAAGTAGGAAGAATGGATTATGAGATGGCTAATCTGGAGGCAGACAAATGGGTTGGGAATACTTAGGAGTCTAATGCGTTAGGTCAAGTAAGAGATGCTGAGGGTGTTACTGAAGACAGTGGAAGTAGGATGGGACAGATCAAGCAATGTAATGGATGTAATTGGCAGGCCTGGGTTGTGGAGAGCTGTGAATGACAAGAGAATAACAATAACAAAAAAATCCAGGTTAATTACCAGAAATCTGGATTGAATGTCTAGGAGAATGGTGATACAACTAGCTGAGAGGGTAGAGGAGATGGCTGAGGAACCATGAGTTCAAGTTAGGACATGTGGAATTTGAATTGCTTAATTTACATGCAATTATAATGTCCAACAAATATTGGATTTATGTATCAGAATGCCACAAGAGAGACCAGGGTGGGAGATACGGGTCTTCCGTTCCTCAGTGAGAGTTAAAATCATGAGAATAGAAGAGCCAGTACAAGAACAGTATGTAAAGAAACAGCCATAGGATCAGTATATGACTATCAGTATATGAACATTTAAGGCAGATTTTATAAACAAATTTAGCCATGTTTTCTTTGGTTGACATAGCCAAATTTGATTTTGTAACCAACATCTAAAAATCAGTAAACTTCACCTGAAAATGAGGATTTCCAGAAAGGAGAAAAATTGGTCATCTATAGAAAGATGACGATGTATAGAAGAAGATGCCAGAGATGGGAGAGAATGACACCAGGAGCACAGGAGAAGGGGCTTGTTTTGAACTACAGAACTCTTTATCCCCATGAATTGTGGAGAGGAGAAAATTATGGGAAAGGTAAATGTGTAAGGTCAAATTCTTATGTCTAATCACTTCCTCAGTAAAATAGAGAGAGGGTCGTCTGATAAATGTGAGAGCTGTGAATTGGAGATAAAGATCTTGTGGCAAATGGTGAAGGGCTGTCAGAGTTCCTGGATGGGAAGGTGAGTAAGGGCTCTTTGAGGACCATCACAAGGGTTGTTGAATGGCCCCAAGGGCCCAGCCAAGGCTGGGGCTCAGGAATTCTCAGTGCCGCCAGTCTGCATGGTTGGATGATTTTCTCTAGCCCCTGAGGTACATGCTCAGATATGCAGTGTATTTACTGTAGCACATGGCAATACTATCTTTAGGGGTGGCAAATACTATGGCTAAAAATACAGACCTAGTTAAAAAGTATGTACTACTGTCATCTTTACGGCATTAATGTTCTAGAGACCTCAAGTAAACTCTTGGTATCATCTTTTATGCATTCCCCAAATTTTAGCAACAGAACGAAACTAATACTTGGCTCAAGATGGCTCTTACCGTAATAGGTTTTTCCAGTTTTCAGCTGACCGAAAATGCTCATTCTGGTCCAAAGTAAATTGACCATGTTTCAGGGAAGCTCAAAGCACACGACAGAGGTAGAGTTCAGAGCCTAGCCAAGGGGAGGGTTAAGACATGAACTGAGAAGATGCTCTCAAGAAAGAGCCAGAGAAAAGGCAGCAAGAATTATGGAACAAAGCCTGGAGTGGGGTGGGAGTCAGGGACATGGGGAACGAAAAAAGAAAAAAAGGTGGAGGGAGTAAGAAAAGAGAAAGAAGAGGGGAAAGGAGAAGTTTGGAAGTATGGAGACAGAGAAAGAGAAGAATTAAAAAATAAAAATGAAGAATAAAGCAAGAAGGAAGAGGATAGTCCCAACTCTAGAACAAAGAAGCCCGCTTGGGAATCAGACCTATAAATCTCTCTTCGTTGCTAGCACAGACACTGGGGGACACGCTCGTTCCCATCCACATCCTTCGTCCTGATGCTGAAAGTCCAGGTCTTTATGTTTTAAAAGGTCTATGTCAATTAAATGGACAGTGGTGTCCAAGAGAAGCTACAAGAATCTAACTCGGCAGAAATTTTGATTTCCATGTAAACATAAAAGGACACCACTAAACCTCAAAACCAGGTCTAATTTGCTGAAAAATAAAAGTTAAAATAAATTGAGAGATTTAAAACTTTCTCCAACCTTTGGCTGGTTATGTGACCATGGGTCCTCTGCTTAAGCTCTCTGAGCCTATGTAAATTTTAAAAAATTTGTAAATAAGGATGTATTCATCTCATCATTCTCAAAATGACCTTCCTTGAGTATGAAGGTACAAAGATCTTGCAAAATCCTGTCCCTCAAGGAGCTTACTGTAGACAGAGGGAGAACACATTGGTGGCCACGAGATTTTAGGTTAGGCCAATACCAGGGTGTCTCTGAGTCGAGAGGCTATTAGCTTCCCCTAAATATCCCTTAGACGTTATCCCAGTTTTTTGCTATTGTTATTTCGTATTTACTTCTTGTTTGTTTTAAATAACAGCTTTATTGAGACAGCCCTAGTTTTTTACATGATGTTGTAAGCTATACCATCACCATCTTCCTATTAGTTCATCTCCTTAATCCCCTTGTTTCTAGAAATTCTGGAGTTCCCAACTGTGCCATAGATCCTCAAGACCAGTGGTCTCCAACCTTTTTAGTACCAGGGACCGGTGCTCCTGTGAGAATCTAATACCTGATGATCCGAGGTAGAGCTGAGGCAGTGATGCTAGTGCTGGGGAGCAGCTGCAAATACAGATGAAGCTTTGCTGGCTCACCTGCAGCTCACTTCTTGCTGTGTGGTCCAGTTCCTAACAGACCACTGACTAGTATTGGTCTGCGGCCTGGGGTTTGGGGACCCTTGCTCAAGACCACCGCCAAATTTAGTGTTCACTAGGACCATACTCATGGCTAGGAAGTGAAAGACTTACAGCGAAAGACTACAAAGTGAAGTCAGCAAAGGGAAAAGGCACAAGGGGTGAAGTCTGGAGGAAGCCAGGCACAGGCTTCTCCCAGAGGAGTCACACAGGACGAGTTTAATTCATCCCCCACGAATTGTGACATCAAGTGTAAAAAGTTGTCTACCAGGCAAGCTCATTAGAGATTCAGTGCCAAGGTTTTCATTTAGTGCCCCAGGGTTTTTATTGGGGGCTGGTGACACGGCACCTTCTGCCTAATGCACACCAAAATTCCAGACTTCCAGAGGAAAAGCAAGTGTTCAAATTGTTTAAACACAGTCAGCCATTCTTATACTTCATTGTCTGTCAATGTTTACCATTAGAATTCCCAGATATCGGCCAAGGGCCAACCCTACAAGCAGCTTTTCTAAGCACAGCAGACTTGGGCCTGTTGTGTTAATTATTTTCTGCACCCTAACATTATTACGATATTTATTCGTTATAATAAATTGACTTTGTAATACTGCCTAGGAACACAACACTAACTAACATTATAATATATTATATGCATCTCTATGTATTCAGTTGCCTATTTGTTTAATTTCAGCCTCTCCTACTAGAATGTAAGATCAGGAGGATAAGGACTTCGTCACATTTACTGCAGTATTTCTAGCGCCTTGCACAGAGCCTCCCCCGTCATGGGCACTGAACAAAGACTGGCTGAAGGGAGGTCAGCAGTTCAGCCTAGGACTGATTCAGGAGTGAGCTTCCTTGGAATATTCCGGGAATACAACTCCTTCACAGTGGCCATGACTATCAGATGGGACAGGAGCCTCAAGAGTGCTTTCAAAGGCAATATTGTCACAGAGTCTCCAATTTTAAAGTCAGAATCTCGAGTTCTCACCTGCAGCTACATGAAGAAGAAAACATAAGAATGTTTTATATCTGCTCGTTCCTGTCCCTCTCTCTCACTAAAGATAAACATGGTACAGGTGACTTTTTCCTGTGTTCCTCCCCACTCTCAGAAATATTTCTAATGTCCAGATTAAGTATTTCCAAAGGGTAATACACACACACACACACACACACACACACACACACACACACACACACACTTCTTTTGAAAAACAAACATCTGTGCAGCTTGAAGAAACCCTGAAGGGCTCATGAATGGAAAGGGTTCTCTGGACAGAAAATCAGTCCACACTGTATGTTTCCTCTAGGTCTTGCTCTGGCAGTTGAATGGGGTCAGGTTTTCATCTTATGTAATATGATGGGACAATTCAACTTTCACTGAGTGTAGCAAATTTCCCTAGAGCTACATACGATAGAGCTAAGCGGTTACATAAACACATATGGAGACTTAGAAATTTAAGAGAGGCTAAATACTCTGAGGGACACATCACCTCCAGGGGAAATTAACTGCTGGGTCAATGAGCAGAACTCTCCTCCAAGTTACATGTGGATCTTGTACAGTGTTTTGACTGCATTACGGAAGGAGAAAATGACTTTAGGTACACATTTTTCGTGACTTACTCTGTGAAGAAGAAAATAAGCAACACCTTTTATCTCAAGATACCAGAAGAAAGAAAAGCTAATACAGCCATAAATGACTGCAGGACATAGTATTTGTGGTCAGAACAATGTATCAGTTAGAGGTCGAGCAGGAAGCAGCCCACTCAAAAGGCCCACTGAAAGCGATTAAGAAAGGGACTAGTTACAAAGGTGTAAACAGGTTAAGGGAGATAATGGGGGATAGTGAACACCCAGGGACTAACGACAGCAGGAAGCATAGGCCTGATGAGAACAAAGGGTAGAAGTAGTATAATTGGAACCAGCAAGCCCTGTAGTCCTAAAAGAGAAGCCACCCACCCGGAGCTGGAGCTGTATGCAGACAAGGTCAGAACCATAAGAAAATTGTGGGAAGAGGGAATGGGGGACTGATAAGTATCCTAACCTCTCTTTCCACCTACTCACCAATATCCTCCTGATACCTCCCACTGGTCAAAGGCAATAGGAAGCCAGAGGCAAGGAAGTCGGTGTAAGACAGAACATAGAGGTCAGCTTCCTGGGGCACGGAGCAAGCCAGAGAAGGGCAGAGAAGGGATGAGAGAACTGGAGAGGACATGTGGACAAAAGTTAGCACAAGTGATCTCTACTACCCTCACTGCTATTCAACTGCCAACAGCGGTTGACATTCATTGAATGTGTTAGGCACAGTCCTATGTCCTTTATATGAAGAATCACACTTCACACGTGAAGTGATTTGCCACAAAACTAATCAAGTGAAGCTTCAGGGCTCCTCACTTGTACAGATATCTTTCAAGGACCTTAGAGGGACTATAAAAATGAGTTTATGCAGTCATGTTCCGGGAAAATTTGTAACTGTAGGATATGTTTACGTTAAATAATTAAGATGGCTGTCTCTTTCCATTCAGACTTCCCTACCATTATGTTTCCCTTCTTGTCAAGTGACACATCTGTGGGAATTTTTCAGATCTGCCTTAATGAGAGGTCGAGTTGGGATTACACTTAATTTGGTTCAGTGGGGTATTTTTAGGTGGTTTACAATCATCCGGGTGTAAAGATGGCTTCCAGGAATGCTCCCTCTGTCCACTGTGCCGATTTATCATGAAATAAAGCTTCAGAGCCAGGGACCATATCATGATATGAAAGTGACTTACCATACATTGTGCTGGATATGTGGCTGTCGAAGAGAAACAAGACATGAAAGAAACAGAGCCAGAAGCTAGTCTCTGGAAAATTTTCCAGTCATCAGATGTGTAAAATTGTAAGGGGAGAATTGAGTTCTCATCGATGTCTAGATAAAATGGAAGTTCTCTCATGCGAGAATATACTGTATAATTCGGTGTGTACAATTGTAACAGCATTGTACTACCCCTATCCCACTTTTTTGATGGGAATTGTGTGAAATAGAATAGTAGAATTCCCATGCCAGCTGGGCATAAATCAGCATCAGCACTGCTTACATGCAAGCTTTCACAAATTTGATATCTCATATATCTTGTAAGTCATATGAGTAAAACAAGAGAAAAAATACATGTAAATATATTCTAAAATAATGTAAAAATAGCTGATATTTACAATAATAGCTTGTGCTATGTGTCTGGCAATGTGCTAAGCACTTTATAGATAATTCATTTAATCTTCCCAGCAACACTTTGAGGTATTGTTATTCTCTTTCTGGCTTCTATTTTCAAAAGTCTGAACCCATTGTTGGACAAAACTTTGAGGTGAGAGATGAGTACTTTTCTGGTAAGTGTGACCAAAGAAGTACTTTTCTCAAGATAAATCTCCAAGAGACCGAAGCAGATATCAGTGGCTGGGTCCCAGACTATAGCCATGATGTGCTAAGGTCAGCAAGGCCAAAGCACGGTATGGAAATAGCTGCATGTGGACCTGAAGGAATCACTTAGTAGGACATCTAGCAGGACAGAGGACGAAAATTATGATTGAGTTGATTTGTAGAAATTTAAAAAGTGAATTTTGGGGGGCTTCTGAATGAGGAGTAATATTTATGTCTGCTATCTAAGTTCAAAATCTGGGTTAACCAACAGAAAAAAAACATTGGCTTTGGAGCCAAAACCACTGGTTTCAAGTCCCAGTTCTGCTATTTATTAGTTGAGACATTGAAAATTTATAAAATCTTCCCTAGTCTCAGTTTCCTCAACTATAAAATGATTGTTGCTGGGGAAATTAATTTAGGCAGTACATTTAAAACTCTTAGCCTGCTACTATGTAACGGGTACTTAAATATTGGTTTCCTTTTTTTAAATTTTGTATACAAATTTACATTTTTTATTTTATAGATTGTTCACATATATAAATAAATGCCTTGATTTCCTTTTCAAACAAAAATAAAATTGAAATGTATTCTCTGAAGGAAAGTGTTGCAGAAGCACAAATTATATAGTGCTGTTCTAACAACACCTGGCTAATATGTTTTATGAAGAAACCTACCCGACTTAAAAAGTTTTTTAACTTATCCATTTTCCTCCTTGCTTTCTAAAATTGGAAACCAAGGAAGTAACGTGTATCTATCTGTGCACCCACACCCTTCTGAATATGAATTTACATAAAAGCCATCTCGGTCTGTTTATACAGGCCTACTTGGCTCTGAGGTAGAGATCGGCTTCAATTAGAACCTAATCCTGCCCACCTAATACTTGCAATGCTCTCACTAAAACCAGTGAGAAAGAAAAACAATAGTTCATTTAATTAAATTATGCTAAAGCATGAATTCAAACCATCCATGTATTAAGAAATATTTTGAATATTGATTACTGTTCTCTGTACAAAAATTCTACTACCTGCTCCCAACTCTCTTCCTAATAAAGAAGAGAGTTTTCCCCCACCCCCTACCCTGAAGTTTTTATTTTATTTGAAAACAAATAGGTCCAGGTCTAGACAAAAAAGAATTATATTGTTTCCCCTTCTCCCTTCTTTCAACTCTGCTTCTGGCTTCTTGGACTTTCTCTCTGTCTTTACCCCAACCATCTCATCCTAGGTGGCCACTTTCCTCCTCCTGCCCACTGTGACTTCTCATTTTGGGGCAGCAGCCTGGGCTACTAGTGTCTCTTTCCTCTCTGCCTTGCCCTCTTCTTTCTGCTTACTGTCCCTAAAACAAGGCTTGCCTCTGCCTGAGAACTCATCTTGAGCTACGCTTAAGTATCTCCTATTTTTGCCTGCCTAACAGTTACACAAAGGGTTGTGTATGGAAACCTGAGTTAACTAAAACCTGATTCTAATCTATTGGAATGATTTGGTGGCCCATATAGAGTCTGCACCCCAACCAAGCTCTAAACGAAGGGCTCAATTAACTACTGACTCCATAGTGCTCTGTGTGAAAGGGTAAGGGCCCACTCCGTGCAGTAATTGGCTTAGGAGGAAGAATTGGGTAAACAGACTAGATTCAGGATTAGAGATTAGAGCAGCTACTTGCAAGTTTGATAGCACTGTAAAATAATCAAGGAAGCTTTTTAAATACTATTAAGGTCCTAGCCCCACTCCACCTGATTTAATTGATCTAGTATAGGATTTGGGATAGATATTTCTTTTAATTCTGGTTAAAAAAAAAAACATAAAATTTCCACCATAACTATTTTTAATGTATGAGTTCAATAGTGTTAAGTATGTGCACACTTTTATAAAACAGATTTCCAGTACTTTTTATCTTGCAAATCTGGACTCTATATTTATTAAATGACAATTCCCCTTTTTCTCCTCCCCTCAGGCCCTTGTAACCACCATACCACTTTCTGTTTCTATCAATTTGACTACTTCAGATATTTAATTTAAGTGGATTCATATAGTACTTGTCATTTTGTGACTAGCCTATTTAACTTACCATAATGTCTTTAAAGTTTAGCCAAGTTGTAGCATGTGACAGAATTTTCTTCCTTTTTAAGGCTGAATAATATTACATTGTGTATATATATATATATATATATATATATATATATATATATATACAATATTTTGCTTATCCACTCATCTTTTGATGAACATTGGGTTTGCTTCTACCTCTTGGCTATTATGAATAATGCCAAGATGCTGCTATGCATCCTGTTATGCTGCTATGAACATGGGCATGCAAATATCTCTTTAAACCCTACTTTGGCTTCTTTTGGTATATACTGAAAAGTGGGATTGCTGGATCATATGATAGTTCTGTTTTTAATATTTTCAGGAAACTCCATACTGTTTTCTATAGCAGCTGCACCATTTTTCATTCCCATCAACAGTGCATAAGGGTTCCAATTTCTCCACATCTTTGTTGACACTTGCTATTTTTTGGGTTTTTTGTTTGTTTTATCCATTCGTGTCCATTTATTTATTCATATCCATTCTAACGGAAATGAAGAATAATTGTGATATCTCATTGTGATTTTAATTTAAATTTCTCTGATGATTAATGATATTGAACAACTTTTAATATGCTTGTTTTATCCATTTGCATATCATCTTTGGAGAAATATCTATTCAAATCCTTTAGCCATTTTTTAAATCAGGCTATTTGATTTTTGTTGTTGTTGTTGAACTGTAGGAATTCTTTATATATTCTGGATATTAATCCCTTATCAGATGTATGATTTGCAAATATTTTCTCATTTCATAGACTGCTTTTTCACTCTGTTGATTGTATCCTTTGATGTACAAAAGTTTTAAATTTGAAGTATTTCTATTTGTCTATTTTTGTTTCTGTTGTCTGTGGTTTTGATGTCATAACCAAGAAACTATTGCCAAATCCAATGTCATTAAGGTATTCTTCTATGTTCTCTTCTAGGAGTGTTATAGTTTTGGTTCTTATATTTAGGTCTTTAATCCATTTTGGGTGGCTTTTTGTGTGTAGCGTAAGATAAGTGTCCAACTTCATTATTATTTTACATATGGATATCTAATTTTCCCAACACTATTTGTCAAAGACACTTTCCTTTCTCCATTGAGAGGTCTGAGTACCCTTGTCAAAGGTCATTTGACCACATAAGCAAGGGTTTATTTCTTGGCTCTCTATTCTGTGCCATTGTTCTACATGTCTGCCTTCATGCTAGTTTCACACTGTTTGGATTACTGTAGTTTTGTAATATGTTTCAGATCAGGAAGTGTGAGTCCTTCAACTTTGTTCTGTCCCATTCGCCCCCGCCTCACCCCGCCAAATTGTTTTGACTATTTAGGGCCTATTGAAATTCTGTATAAATTTCAGGATGAATTTTTCTGTTTCTGAAACAAAGTATCATTGGGATTTTCATAGGAATTACATTAAATCTATAAATCATTTTGAGTAGTATGAACATCTTAATAATATTGTCTTTCAATCCATGAACACGGAATGTCTATCCATGTATTTGTGGCCAATCAGAGCTTGAATTTCCTCTAGCCACAGTACTTCCTTTGGAGATGGGCACATCACCTTTTCAGAGCCATTGAGACTAAAGGAGAATTTTCTTTAGATTGCTGAAGCAAAACTAAGTTTTAGTCCCAAGTGTCTTGAACCTGAGGGTATGTAGAGACTGAAGCTGTTGTCACCATCAACCCATGAAGCCTGAGATGAATGTCAACACAATTAAAGGCTAAGACAAGAGATGGAGTGATACTGAGCATGGATAATTTCCTTTGAGCCCTGAAGCCATCACTACTCCCAATGTTTTCATTTATATGAGCCCAATTTCCTTTATGTCTAAGTCAGTTTTTGGATGGCATTTCTATTGTTTGCAACCAAGATCCCAGCTAATTTGGAAAACAAGACAGCTTTTCAAAGAGTGGGTGACCAGGCAGCCGGACCCAGGCCAGCAGTCCTGGGCGTTGAACTAATGCTGTCCTTGAGCAGAACCTAATACCTGGTTGAGGTCAGTCTGCAATTCAAAAGGCTGGCCCAGCTTTCCAGCCTCACAAGGATTGCTGCAGTCTCCAAACCCATCACATCTGAGAGATCCTTGCAGGTTATTCTTCCTTTCCTCCCCCTTCACTCCTTAGGCTCGCGGCATCAGTCCTCTTCTTCCCATCAACACTGCTCTCAGGGAAATCTTTAATTAATTCATTCACTCTAAGGCTTACATGACTCATGTGTTCCTGTTCGTTAGAATATTTATATTTTGAAAGGGGACAAAGTATCCTAATAATGAATAAAATTTCTAGTGATGGGATTTTTTAGACACTTGAGAGTAGTCTCTATGTCAAATATTAAATTGCCTTGGTTCACTGTACTATCTTGAAGTCTAACTCATTGCACACAAATGAATTTGTCTATGCCTATACAGTTCTATATTGATCATATAACGCAGTGATACAACACTTTATTAAGCATTATAGAATGCAGCAATTTGCAGCAGGCCTCATAGTTTATGCAGGAAAGTACAAACTGCCCTCAGAAACATTGAAGAAACATCACCATCTCCAATATTTATTGAACACATTATGTGTTCCACATGCTAGGCATTGTTCTAAGACCTTTACATACATTACCCAATCTAACCTTCACTGACACTCTAGTAGGTAACCACATTATAAATCTCATATTGCAGCTGACGAAATTAAGGTGCAGAGAAGTTAAAACTGGCACAATTACTAAGCTGAAGAAACTATGGAACAAAATACTGCTAGAGGCACCGGGGTGGAACTGGCCTCCAGGGTTCCTCCTAGGCCCCCAGGCTGAAAAATTATTTTAGAATCACGGAACTTAGGAGTATTCAGTGTGCCATTAAAATGAGAGAAAAACGAGATCCAGCAAGAACATCAGAAATAAAACTAGACCACACGTCTAATACTTCCCAGTCTGTGCTCTCTGCATTCAGTCATTCACTCATTCATGTATTCAGCATAAGCATTCCATAGAAAATGTTCATTTGGTACACATGGAAAATGTTGGGAATGCCAAAATTCGAAGTACAAACATATAAGCAAAATAAATATGCTCTTTGCTCTCAAAGAAAAAATAGTGTTGGAGAAAAGGTGTTAAATCGTTACCATAGAATTTGGTGATGCACTAATCAGCCACTTAGAGGGAAGAGCCAAATCTGCCTGGAGGTACCAGGAAGACTTCACAAGGGAGAAAGAGCAGGAACTTTCAAAGGAAGCCAAAGCAGGGCAGAACAGTCAGGGAGAGAAAGTGAAATCAGATGTGAGACAGCAGGTGAAGTGTCTAGGGAGTTGCTGGGCCTGGTTGCAGGAGAGGGGGCCTGGTTGCAGGAGAGGAGGCCAGGATGATGAGCGGATGGGGTTGTAAGGATTTGTTATGCCAGGCTGAGGAATAATTCTTTTCTGGAGTCATAGGTGTTCTTGGTCAGATTTGCAAATCAAAATTTTAAAAGTCTGTGAAGAAAGGGTTAGAGCTGGGTAGGTATACTGACTGGGGGATTTTAATCATGGCAGCGATCTGGTCAGATTTGCTGCAGCAGTGAGGTGGGGATGCCTCTGAAGAGCTGGAGAGGAAAATAGAGGAGGTTGAGCAAGTCGGATTCAGAGGCCATAGTGTTAGACGAGAGCTCATGAGCACCTACCCTAGGCAGGGCTGCACAGGTGAGAGCAGGGGAGCACTGGGAAGTAAACTCACAGGGCTTGATCACAGATCAGGTATTTGAAGTGAAGGAGAAAGAAAAGCCAAGTGTGCCTGCCTAGTTTCTGAACTGGGAGACAGTGGATGGCAAAGCTTCCCACTTCTTTTCTACAATACATGCAGTTTGTAGAGAATTCAATAATGCAGAGCTGGAAGAAGTTAACAAGTGAAAGTTCCTTTCTCCTCATCTTCCTTCACCTCCAGTGCTACTCCATAAGGTAAAGCCACTGTTAATATTTTGGTGACTTTCTTCAGATGTCTTCCTACACCCATGCCAAACTCAGTTAATTTTTTAAACACAAAGAGCACTTCTGCTACAAAGACATATTGCCAAATAGTTGAAGTTTCTAGAGAGAATGTTTGCAATCAGCCATGGGTATCACCGTGTTGGGCAGTTTCAGGAAAGGGAACACATCTTTGAGAGTTCATTCTGGGTTGTCATAGATTCAGCCCTGGTCACAACACTGTCATTCACAGGATGAAAAAATGGCTGCACAATACCCAAGAGTAACATAGCTGTAATGAAATTGATAAACCTTCTTAATTAATAATTCTTCTATAATATAGGTGCATTCATCTCCAAAATTAAATATAAACTATATTCTCCTTGGTATTCAATGCTCTGGAAATGCCAACAGGATTGTTTCCATGTACATCGACTTTCACTTGGAGAATTAGATATGGGAATGTTTCTTTCTCCTGCGACCTGGATAATATTACTTCTATAAATTAAAAATAAGGCAAATGTCATAGGATGTGAAGAGATGACATTGATGGCATATATATCTGCAGTTAAATGGAATCTGTCTTTCTGTGTCTGTCTCTGTGTCTGTCTCTGTCTCTGTCTCTGTCTCTGTCTCTCTCTCTCTTTGTTTCTCTCTGTCTCTCTCTCACACACAATATATAAAAGTCACTCAGATTATCAGGGGAAAACAAAATCTACCTTTTTTACAGAGTTAAAATAAATTATATTACACACACTAAGTTATGCATATTCCCATAGGGAATTCACTGATTAGGAGATAGTATCAAGGACTAACATGGAATAAAATAGCCCCATTTAATAACTGTAAATCTTTCTAAAGTTCTATTTCAGAGAGAATCTGTATAAAAAAATATATCAGAATGGTAACTAAGCACACTAAGACATTAGGCAAGAAAAAATTCAAGTCTAAATTTGTCATAAATTTCAGTCTCATGTTTAATATTTTAAACTTGATATAAAAATAGAAACTAATATGTAGCAA
The DNA here is from genome assembly GCF_000151845.1 of Pteropus vampyrus. Taxonomy (NCBI): domain Eukaryota; kingdom Metazoa; phylum Chordata; class Mammalia; order Chiroptera; family Pteropodidae; genus Pteropus; species Pteropus vampyrus. The sequence continues at coordinate 1,104,210 of NW_011889023.1, read as the reverse complement.
GTATTAATTCTTGATTTATTTTCTTAAAATATGCTTAATATTTTAACTGTTTCCAGTGAGGCATCTCCCCAGCTCAGAAAGTAATTATAATATGAACAATAATTATTATTATAAAGTATAGCTAGCATTTATTGAGCATTTATTATATAACAGACATTATTTCAAGGTACTTATATTATTATTTCATTTTATCCTTGCAATTCATTATTATCTCACCTTTTAAACATGTAACCATTCCTGACTTCTAGTATTGGGTATTATAGACTCAAGTGCTGCTTAACCAAGGTGTTGCTTTGGGGTGACAAAACATTCAATTGTTTCAAAAACATTTGTGCAAGGAAGCCCTGTTTAAACCAGATATTTGGAGCTGCTTCATAGCTAAGAGTAAATTGTTCAGATTGGTTACAGTATGAAGTGGAACTTAAGCTCCTGGTTCCATTGCTGGCAGACAGAGAGTCCAAACTTAGAAACATTACCCTTTTGCATCTTGGACTAGTAGTTGCCAGGATTGGGTGTCTAATGTGGATTCAGAGGGGAATTGCTTCCAGATCTTGAAATAAAAAGAGGGTACATAGGTCTTGGGAAGCTGCAGTGGGTGGCTGTAGATACATGCAAGGACTAGGGCATATATGTCATTGATGAGATCTTACTCCAGAGTCATTAAAAATTGAATTTATTGCTGTCAAAACAATCAGACAGACCAAATAGTAAAAACAATCATATATGTGGTCCTGTTAGAATGCTCACAAAGACATTTTATTAAATGAAAAAAGCTAGATGTAGAAGAGTTTGCATAATATATTATGATTTGTTTAGAAAACAACTGGAGGGAGGATGTAGTTACATCTATCCTAAGACAATCAGAGAATACAACAGAAAGTTGCACAAGAAATTGCGTTGGGGGAGAGAGCCTTTCAGAGATAAGAGACTTAGTTCTCACTGATTACCTTTTTATCATTTTTAAATTTTATAAACCATATGTATGCATTACTATTTTACATTGATCGATTGATCAAATGATCGATAAATAGATAGATCAATCAATAGATAGATATTGATAAGTCAGCAGGATTTCTTACATTTGTCCCTTCATATCCATTTTCCACTCGTCTTCACCCTGCCCTGTGTCCTGACAGACTGACCTTTGATATCTTGTTGGGTTTGGACAATGCAAGTACCAGCAGCAGATCAGAGGAGAGGAAAGGAGGAGAGCCAGGTAAAAGTATTTATTCTCCCATCTTCCTCCCTGTGGGGTCATGCTAGACTTCAGAAATCTACCAAAGGGCATGATTGCTGTTAGGTGGTCTTCTCCACACAGCCTTCTCTATCTATAGATTCTGAGAACTGTGTCCTCCCCAGTTTCCTTCAGTTCTCATAGAGGACAGCATCATCCCTTGTGATTTCCTTAAGTCCTGGCTACACCTTTGTAAATGGTTCCTTTATTAAACTCTCCTGCCCTGATTACCATGTTTAAGTGAGCCAAAGTTTCCCACTGGGACTAAGAGACAAACAGAGAGAGATAGATGATAGATAGATAGATAGATAGATAGATAGATAGATAGATAGATAGATAGACAGACAGACAGACTGATAGATAGACAATAGATAGATGATAAGATAGATAAAGAGAGAAAGAGAGGAAAGAAAGAAAAGGAATGAAAGAAGGAAGAAAGTAAAGAAGGAAGGAAGGAAGGAAAGAAGGAAGGAAGGAAGGAAAGAAGGAAGGAAGGAAAGAAAGAAGGAAAGAAAGATGAACGGATCAGAAGAAAATTAATTTGAAGGAGATGGTCCAGAGGTGTTGCGTCCCCAGGGCACCACATTCCAGAGTCTGGCCCTCAGCATTGCAGATGCATTGACTAGATTTTGCTAGGGCCCCAAGAATGGTTCTCTTCTTGCGGGTAGACTCCTACTACCTAAGGTCACAAAATCTGAAGAATAAATCAAAATTACCAAAATTTCCTTATTTAAAGCAAAAATTAGAACTTCTAAATAGACCAGCTACTCAGTTCTGCACAGAGAAATCCATACATAGAGCCAGATTACACCCAGGAGCAGACAACTGGGGTCAGAGCAGTGGGGTTCGGTGAGTCTCACATTTAGAGGATCAAGCCATCATCATCTTTTTTGTGTCCATCTCTGTTTGCCAATATGACCATGTATCCAGAGCCCAACGCATTAGATTTAAAGACCAAAACTTCCCTCTCCCAGCATCCGGAGGCGCATTCCTAACTTTTTTCTCTCTGACATTCTCTTTTCATTTTTCTTTGCTGATTCTTCCAATTGACACATTTTTTCTTTAGACATGTTAATACCATTTGTTCCATTTGTTGCAAAGACTTTAGACAGGCTATTATAGCCAAACTTTGCTTATTCTTCCCACTTCTGATCTAGAGAAACATTTTGCCTTTAATGTTTGGTTTGCATGCAGGTATACCCATTTATTCTGGCCATTAATGGTGTTTATTGAGGGTCTGCCCTGTGTCAGGAAATATTTGTTCCATTCCCTGGAGATATGCTGAGGAATAGGAAAATTTCCCTGTCCTCATGGAGCTCACATTTTAGCGGACAGACAGTAATCAAGTTGACCGACAAATAAATCATATAATACAATTTTAGGTGCCAATAAAAAGAAAATAAAACAGCAATGTGATAGAGAGTGGCTGGTCAAGGCATGCAGTTCAGGTGAAGCGATCTCAGAAGGTAGTATTTGAGCTGAGATTGGTATAGAGAGAAGAGACCAGCTCTTGGAAAGCCTAATCATTGCCAGCACAGGATAGGGCAAGGGCAAAGTCCCTGTAGCTGACACAGGCACTGAGTGTTCTAGGAACAGAAAGCAGACTCGTGTGCTGAGCCCAGAGAGGAGGGTGAGAGGAGAGGTCTTGGGGGTAGTAGAGTGGGACCACTGAGGGGTTTCTAAGGCACAGTAGAGTCCATGATTGTATTCTTAGTGCAATGAGAACTCACCTGAATCTATCGGGAGTATGGTGGGACCTGGCTTACATTTACGTTTATAAATGATCATTGTCTGCTGAGTTGAGAATAAATTGTGCAAGGGAGAGAGGTTAAAAGGCAATTTGAAGAGCCCAGGCCAGAGACAATGATAATTAAGACTAAGGTGATTTTAGGGGAGACAGTAACATGTGGTTGAGATCAGGATGTATTTTGGAGATGGAGCTGGAAGAATGTGTCGATAGATTGAATGCAGCAGAGTAGGGGGTGGTGGCAAAAATTAAGAACAACTCTGAGTTTTGGCCTAAGCTGAGGCAGGACTGAGGCGCCATTAATGAGATGGGAAAAGCTCAGGATTAGGGAGGGAAAATAAGGAGTTTTGTTTTGTTATTGTTGAATGATTTATTTGATCACTGTAATTTCATGGTTCATCTCTCTGAGTTCTGGGGGAGACTTGGCTCACATTCTTATTCTTGGCACTCCTTGTTCTGCCCCCGCCTCATAATGCAAGGAACCAGAAAACTCAGGTAACCGAATTTTTCTTTCCTTCTATTTTCATGAAAAAGAAACACATGGCAAATAAAACAAAGTGGATTTATTTTAAAAAAGAATTTTCAGGGTGTCATAGGGTCAATACAGTTTCAGCCTAATCCTCCATACCATCTGTGTGCTCTGTCTGCTCTGCCTGATGAGAGCTGATGGTCCCAGTGGCCGTGGTGATGATCCTGGGCCAATGCAGAGTATTTGAGTGTCTTCTGAATCATCACAGGAAGATGAACTTATGTGCAGCATAAGGTTAGTGTTAGGTAGACAGTGCCCTACACATTTTTACGCCCTCGGCAGAATACCAGAACTAACTAAAATGCCTCAAAAGGATTATTTAATCCAATAATTTTTCAAACAAGTTGTGGTTGACTACCCCAAGAATTTCAGATGTGTAGGAACTTTAAAATGCCTCACCACCCCCAAAGATACTAAAATGATCCCTTGGGGGGTATTTTCTCCTTTGGCTGCTTCCCTCAACCCATTGAAAATCACCATCTGTGATGAGAGCTCTTGCCAACAACAGCATTCTTTATCTGCACCTGCACAGGCAAAGAAAAGGTCGAGAACCATCAATCATGTCAAATCTACCAGTGTGAAATAGGAAAAAATAAAAGCCAAGGAAGAAAGTCACTTGCCCATGGTCATGGTGAAATTTGTGTCAGGACCTGTAATCCAGCCCAGGTCTCC
>NW_011889023.1:1089523-1098903 GCF_000151845.1 Pteropus vampyrus | reverse complement strand
GACCGACAAATAAATCATATAATACAATTTTAGGTGCCAATAAAAAGAAAATAAAACAGCAATGTGATAGAGAGTGGCTGGTCAAGGCATGCAGTTCAGGTGAAGCGATCTCAGAAGGTAGTATTTGAGCTGAGATTGGTATAGAGAGAAGAGACCAGCTCTTGGAAAGCCTAATCATTGCCAGCACAGGATAGGGCAAGGGCAAAGTCCCTGTAGCTGACACAGGCACTGAGTGTTCTAGGAACAGAAAGCAGACTCGTGTGCTGAGCCCAGAGAGGGGGGTGAGAGGAGAGGTCTTGGGGGTAGTAGAGTGGGACCACTGAGGGGTTTCTAAGGCACAGTAGAGTCCATGATTGTATTCTTAGTGCAATGAGAACTCACCTGAATCTATCGGGAGTATGGTGGGACCTGGCTTACATTTACGTTTATAAATGATCATTGTCTGCTGAGTTGAGAATAAATTGTGCAAGGGAGAGAGGTTAAAAGGCAATTTGAAGAGCCCAGGCCAGAGACAATGATAATTAAGACTAAGGTGATTTTAGGGGAGACAGTAACATGTGGTTGAGATCAGGATGTATTTTGGAGATGGAGCTGGAAGAATGTGTCGATAGATTGAATGCAGCAGAGTAGGGGGTGGTGGCAAAAATTAAGAACAACTCTGAGTTTTGGCCTAAGCTGAGGCAGGACTGAGGCGCCATTAATGAGATGGGAAAAGCTCAGGATTAGGGAGGGAAAATAAGGAGTTTTGTTTTGTTATTGTTGAATGATTTATTTGATCACTGTAATTTCATGGTTCATCTCTCTGAGTTCTGGGGGAGACTTGGCTCACATTCTTATTCTTGGCACTCCTTGTTCTGCCCCCGCCTCATAATGCAAGGAACCAGAAAACTCAGGTAACCGAATTTTTCTTTCCTTCTATTTTCATGAAAAAGAAACACATGGCAAATAAAACAAAGTGGATTTATTTTAAAAAAGAATTTTCAGGGTGTCATAGGGTCAATACAGTTTCAGCCTAATCCTCCATACCATCTGTGTGCTCTGTCTGCTCTGCCTGATGAGAGCTGATGGTCCCAGTGGCCGTGGTGATGATCCTGGGCCAATGCAGAGTATTTGAGTGTCTTCTGAATCATCACAGGAAGATGAACTTATGTGCAGCATAAGGTTAGTGTTAGGTAGACAGTGCCCTACACATTTTTACGCCCTCGGCAGAATACCAGAACTAACTAAAATGCCTCAAAAGGATTATTTAATCCAATAATTTTTCAAACAAGTTGTGGTTGACTACCCCAAGAATTTCAGATGTGTAGGAACTTTAAAATGCCTCACCACCCCCAAAGATACTAAAATGATCCCTTGGGGGGTATTTTCTCCTTTGGCTGCTTCCCTCAACCCATTGAAAATCACCATCTGTGATGAGAGCTCTTGCCAACAACAGCATTCTTTATCTGCACCTGCACAGGCAAAGAAAAGGTCGAGAACCATCAATCATGTCAAATCTACCAGTGTGAAATAGGAAAAAATAAAAGCCAAGGAAGAAAGTCACTTGCCCATGGTCATGGTGAAATTTGTGTCAGGACCTGTAATCCAGCCCAGGTCTCCTGGCTATGCCAATTCTTCCAAAATATATCGAATGTTTAGGGTAGGACAAATTTTGCAAGAAGTATTTCTTGAATTCTAATTCTTTTGGAAACAGTTATCTCTGTATGTAACAGTATATATAACTTTGTTAAACCAAATATTGAATTGATTAGAATATCCTGTTTTTCTATTCTAAGAAAGAGGTTAATTCACATTTAACTTCTTGCATGATAAAGTATCTGGAGAGCAATATGCTGAGTGGTGGCATTTCAAGATACTTTAATATTTAATCATTTTCTTTCTTTTAGGTATAATTTACATATAGTAGAAATCTCCCTTTTTAGGTTTACAGTTTTAGAAATTTTGACGAATGATTTTAAGTATGGAACCCACCCTGATCATCACACTGTAAAGTCCCTTCCTGCCCTTTAATGGTCAGTTCCTCTCCCCACCTGCAGCCTCTGACAGTCATTGGTGTAATTTTTGTCCCAACGGTTCTTCCTTTTCCAGAAGTCATATGAATAAAATCATTCAATAAAGTCTAATTTTTTTCACTTGACAAAAAAAAAAAATTTGAGATTCATCCATTTTGATGCATGTGTCAGTGGTCTATTCTTTTTTGCTCTTGAAAAATATCTCATTGTATAGATGTACCACCTAGTTTATTTATTTATTCACAGTTGGTGGACATTTGGGTTGTTTTTGTTTTGGGGGTGATTATGAATAAAACCACTATAAACATTTGTGTACAAGTTTTTATGTGGCCTTAGGCTTTCATTTCTCATTGGTAAATATCTGGAATGGGGTTATTGGGTCATACTGAAAATGTGTTTAACTTTTGAAGGAACTACTAAACTGTTTCCCAAAGTGCTGTGCCATTTTCCACTTCCAACACGAGAGTTCTGGTTGCTCTGCATCCTCATCAGGACTTTTTTTTTTTTTTTTGGTCATTTTAATAAGTGGGTTATGGTATCCCATTGTGGTTTTATTTTGACTAATGATCTTTTCATGGGTTTATTTGCCATCCGTATCTCTTATGTGATAAATCTGTTAAAATATTTTGCCCACTCTTTTTTTCCTTGGGGTATTTGTTTTCTTTAGAGAGTTCTTTGTGCATTCTGTATACGAGTTCTTGATCTGATATATATTTTCCACATATTTTCTCCAAGTCTGTGGCTTCCTTTTTCATTTTGTACAGTGCCTTTCAAAGAGTAGAAATTTTTAAATTTATCAGTTTGTTTTAAATTTTATAGTTCATAATCTTTTTCTCTAAGAAATTTTTACCTCACCCAAGGTCACAAAGATTTTCTCCTAGAAGTTTTATATTTTAAGCTTTACATTTAGAGCTATAATTTACTTCTAATTGATTTTTGAGTAGGGTATGCTTTTCCTTTTTAAATATCTTGGTTAAAATAATCTTTTTCATAATGGTAAAACATTTCTTGTGTCACCAATATGAAAAAGTCATTGGCTAGCCTACCTTTAATTCTAAGAGACGTAAAGGCATGGAATGGAGCTTGGTTCTCCTTCATAAGGATCCCAGATTCATTGAATTTACTATTTTCAGTAATGCCCATGGCTAAGTGCCCAGGCATTTTAGATCATTTAAAGACACACTGTAATGTCTAATCTGTCTTGCTGGTGATTTTCAACACATGACAAATCAAAGAATTTTGACTCCCAAGTATGGTAATTCCACAGGCTGCTCTTAGTCCAGCTCACTACCTCCTTAGCCATCTGTGGTTGCTATCTGGGAAAGAGACTTTAAAGATAAGGCTTTCAAAGCCCTCTAGGTCACTTGGTCTACAATTTGCCTTTTTTATTTTTCAAATAAGGACTGTGCACAGAGAATATACACAGAGAAGCCAGAAAATTAACAAAGATCTTATATTCACTTAAATCTGAATTTCCTGGCAAGGGATTCTTAATCTACAAAATTCTCATTGCTTTACGAATGCTTAATGAAACTGTCTTGGCCACTAGTTTAAATGTGTGGCTTTAACATGTCACTGCCCTAGTGACTGCCCTGTTTTACCATCAAAGGTATTATTTTTCTAAGGTGCATAAATAGGCACTTCTTTCAGGTGGACAAAATATTTATTTTGCTAATTAAGCTGAGGGAGGGAGGGGGGAGAGATAAAGGGAGAGGTGGTAGAAGGAGAGCTGTTTGAAAGATTAATTCATATATGATCTACCCTAAGCGTGATCATATATCAGAGAATCAGATCTGAGTAAGGCACACTTTCCTGCTTTTCCTCCTTGCATATTTGCTAAAGGACATTATAGTCCTTTAGAATGGAGATGAAACTAGTGCTTCCGAGGAGCTTTCTTTAGAAACAAATAGGTAAAAGACTAAGAAAACTTTGAATGCATAGACCTACATTTGACGTCCACAAAAGAGAAGGGCGACAGGTGGTAAAAAAATGGAGCCATCAGTTTCGGCAGTAGGGAGCAATTCAAGGCCTTCTCTATGGGAAAAGATTCTGTTTCCTTTTTGCTTTCTGTTGACTGGTTTCCAGTACTCTGACTTATGTCTCTCAACATCACAGCTTTATTTTCAGGAGACAGAATCTGATTGGTCCAGATGTCTATTCTTAACTAAAGCAGGCTAGAAAGGGCGGATCACATAGTACAAATGTGGCTGCCACAGAGTTTGTATCAGTAGATATTGAAGGAATTTTTCAAAGAAAGGGTCGTGGGCTGAGCAGACACCCCAAAGGTATATGTTATACTGTCATAGTACTCATAATAGTCATGTCACACTATTGGCTCCTGTTAGCTCATTGTGTAGCTAGTCTTTTTACAGAACTCTTGCCAACCTAGATTTCCCCAGTCCATCACATTTTTAAACCTAAAGACACCTTGTTGCTTTAGTTCCATTCTTATAAACTATTAAGATAATCTCGACTCTTCATTTGGTCATCTATTATTTTCAGCTGTCTCTGCCCATAGTAAGTATTTGAATAAAGGTTCGATAGAAAGCTAAAATTTTGGATGACATGTAGTCTATGTTTCTAAGCAAGTCACTGATAAAAATGTATGAGGGAATTAGTCTAAAGATCTCTCTAGCTAACATTGTTCCATAAGTCAATACCCCTTGTTTTTGGAGATTTGACAAGCTGTAAATTCACCTAATTGTACTATTATCCAGTTCCTCACCATGAGGATATTTTAGAAGACTTTGTGATCTGTCTGACTGAAAATTAAGCTGTCTTACTACCTAAAACATCTTAATAGACAAGGGTAGAAATCTAATAATTTCCCCAATGTGTCTGAAAAGAAATAAATTGATACACAGAGAGCTTAGAATAGAGCTAAGACAGAGTAAGCTCCCATATGTATTCCCGTATGTTAATACTGCTACTATTATTTTGATATCAAAATGTTATTTGATAGTCATCAAGTATTTTAAGTGACACACCCACACAAAGGAAAATATTTACACAACAATAATAGTTGGTATTGACAGAATCAAACTACTTCAAAGTTTGCCATCTTAATACATCTACCCCACTTTACAGCAATGAGGAAAATTAGTATTGATTTTCACGTACTAGGAGTCTGGTTCATTTATTATTGTTAACGCAGGTGTCTCAAACTGTGCCTTCCTTTTTCAATTCTTTAAGTTAAGTAACTTTTTCCTCCTTGCTGTAATAGTTCAGACATTCTGCTGGGTCGAGGTTTAAGTATCAACATAGTCTTGATATAAGATACCAACAAGAAACCCAGAAAAATTGGAGGGTGTCACGCACATCTTATTTAACAGATTACACCAGTGGCAATTTCACTCCACTTCTGGCTCTTGCTCTATAGCTCCTCTGTCAAAGAAGCCCAACTCTTACACTTACACTAAATATCCCCATAACTGTCATCAACCCTGAGAATCCCTGCACTGAATTCTCCTTCCCAATCCAAATTTACTTGGGTTCATCTGTATTCCAAAAGAACTTTGTTTTCTTTTTTCTTCCCTTTCCTCAACCCTTTTAATCCTCTAGTTTAAGCAATTAGCTTTACAAATATTAGCTGCAATCAAGGTCTAGCACATGTGGTAATTTTCCCCCTAATAAATCAATCAATTCTTTCTGTGGAGTGTTTTTTTTTTCTTTTACAGCCATCAGAGAATTATAATTCTACTTGAGGATCACCAGCGACTTGAATTAGTCAAAAAAATGTCAATCAAATTTGCCAGATTTTGCTTTAAAGATGAGAAAAATGGGATGGATTCACAAAGGCCTCTTGTCTTAGAATACGAAGCTTGATAAGCCCTTGTTGAATCCTTTTTAGAGAGGCCTTGGTGTATAATGATCCATTTGGAAGAAAATCAAAATCAGTATTACCATTGACAAATCAGACAAAACCTAGAAACTCCTATTAAATAATCTAAAAATTAATAATTGAAATAATCAACCACCTAGTATCTCTAGGCAATGCAATATTCTGTAATAGCTAACAGGTTAGTACAGCAAAGAAAAAAAAAGAGAAGAGATACAGCAAATGAACAAATTTTAATTCCATAACTTGCAAATAAACTTTTTTAGTCAGAAGGGAACTAAAGAATATTTGGTCCACACTTATTACTGTGCTTCTCAGAGCTGACTTTAGGGCCGGGAATGGGGTGCTCTTTGAGAATAAGGAGTGAGGGGGGCCCAGTGGCAGCCATCAGAGATCTCATCTTCCCCAGCATAGATGCCCCTTTTGATCTCATCTTCCCCAGCATAGATGCCCATTTTTTATCTCTTATTCTACCCAATAATTCAGTTGAGAAAATGTTCTCTCTGGTTAAAAATAATTTGAGAATCACCTATGCAGCCTGAGACCACTCTTTTCATGATTAAAATTAATGCCAGAAAAATTAAGGAATTCTTAATTTAGTGATGGACTTGTACCCAGACCCTGGATCATATCTTTCTTCCAGTGCTCTTTGCACACCACGCCACACTGTCTCTCACGCAGAGGGAGTAATCAGGTGAGAATCTCAAGGCCTTTAGATGTGAGACTTTTTTTGGTTGTGGGGGAGAGGGTGGGGTGGGGAGGGCGGCCAGGGAGGGGATGGTTTTGCACAACTATAAGACAAAAACAATGAAGCTAAATTAGTGTGAAAAGAGGCATAAATACTATATTGGAAACAAAGACACAGTCTGCAATCATACTTCTTTCCCTATATTCTTCCTAGTAACGCTAAAGAATTATATCATCCAGAACCTGAAAGGAGTCATGAGGGAGGATGGAAGGGCCTCGTTCCATTTTCTTATGTCACCAAATGAATTGCTATTAAGATAGAGGGAAGTAAAGATTTTAGTAGGTTACTTGGTGAAAACTTGTTGACATTAATGACTCAAATTCTCAGAGAGGCTGCAAGGAAAACGGTGTCATCACTGTCATTCAAGTCATTTAAGATGAAATTTCAAAAGAAGGCTGTCAAGCATAATGACTGCCAGGTTCTATTACATCCTGAAGGGTGGGTCGTACACACTGCTATGCAGCCTGCGGGTGGCTGGTATTGAAATCTGAAAAGAAGCTGCTCAGGGAGGAGGTGAGGTGGGTGTATGACCCAAGGGAGGCTGCTTTGCAACTAGGAGACATCACTGTTGACATTCACATGGTGACTTGGGGTAAATCTATAACCCAGGGCGGGGCCTTTAGCATTGGGTAGGCTGAAACCTAACCCTATTAGGACATTTCAACAAGATCATGCTCTTAGAGCTAAACAAAATTCAGGAAAATTTGAGCTATAAATGGTATAAATTTATTAATTTACAATGAGAATATTTTCCTCTGGCAATTGGATGTTCATGTCTTCATGCATTCCAGCACCAAGACAGCTGCAAAGCCTAGTTAGTGATCACAAGGCAGCTGTGTAAAATGAGGTAGGAGCCCTGGTTCTCAGCCTTGGCTGCATATTGCAATCACCTGGGGTGCTTTAACTCTAAGGCCATACTCTAAAATCAAGTAAATCTAAATCTCAGTAATTAGAACCCAGACACCAATAGCTTTAAAATCACCTCAAGTGTTTCCAATGAGCAACCAAGACTGAGAACCACCAAGTTAGAGAAAAGAGGTCATCCAGGCCACCACAAGTCTTGAGGCCCCATTCTTCCCACATAGGGATCCATACTCTTATATGTCATCGGCCAGTGGGATTTTGTTTTGTTTTGTAATTTTAAGCTGGGAACTGATATAGGTTTGCCAACTTTTTAATTTGCCAAGTAAGGACATTAAAAGTTTAACTTATTAACAACGAAGATTAGGAAGGATACAAGTTCAGGATAAAAGGGTAACTCAGTATGTTGTATTTATTTTTCTCATGTTTCTACAGATCAGGGAAAATTTCACTATAGACTGATGCAAACTTAAAAACTGGTGTGATCTAACTGCTCTATGCATCAGGGCTTTTCTTCTTGGTCAGCTATAGATATACTTGGCTGTGTTTTGGTTCATTAAGCCACTGTCTTATGCTACTCCTCTGTTACCACATCCTTTCTGTCAAAGTATTAATAATATTGATTAAGTTGTGGGTAATTTCTGCTCTCAGGCTTAGAAATGTTCCACCTCTTCCAATTACAGAATATGTTGATTTAATTAGTGAAACTCTCCTTAGACATCTTAAACTAAGGTTTCTGAAGTGGGTGTGGCACATGTATCCCCAGAAAACCACTTATTGTGGGCAATGGTGTCCTCTTGTTTTGCTAGTGGACAATGATGGCAATTACTCTAAATCAAGTAGAGAATTCATTGGGGTGCCAAATAGCCTGTTTATTCTGTGTCAGTTTACATGAACTAAAAAGACTTACTTTTATCATGAACCCAGTTTTGAGTGCTTCTTTTGTGTATGCCCCATATTTCTGAGGGTATGGTTTATTCTGCCCACCCCCACCCCTGAAGGGACAATGGCATTCTTGAACCAGTTTTATGCTTAGTTGTCTATCTTTAACAAGAAAGCCTCTGGCAACTACTAAGAGAGAATAGCTGTGCCAAAAATCCAAGACTATACCTTAAAGTTACCCTCAAAGTACACGCAACCGAGAGACTCATCTATGCTGACAATGGTGTAAAATAAATTTTCGTTTATTAATTTCTTTTAAGCTGCCAGGCTTAAAGGTAGATTGAGATACTAAAAGCCAGCATAAACATATGCTTTTGACCAACTGGGAAAATTCTATTTGCAGATGTCTTTTTTCCAAGCACCCAAGATATATAACTAATGGTGGGCTACTCTGTCCTCATTACTCACAATTCAACACAACCCAAACAGAAGGGCTTGTCATCTCTTCAAGGTCAAGTGCTGCTTAGTGTAGCACATAAACCTTAGAATCAGAAGACTTGGATTTGAATTAAGTGCCATTACTCTCTTGCACAAATTGATCTTGCTGAACCTCAGTTTCTTTATCTTTAAAATGGGGATATGGTCATCATATTTACCACCACTGTCATCATCATCATCTTCATCATTATTTTATATGGTAATTGCGAGAATTAAATAAGATAATTTACGTTAAATGCTTAGCAAGGTGCCAGACATACTAAGTTCTTATTAAAAGTTAAGAAATTTTGTTCTAAAAGTTAAGAACTCTGTTGGTCAGGGTCTAGCACAATAATGTGGCATGCACTTCAGTACATACATGCACACACACACGCACACACACACCCCTGCTATCTGTTTGCTGGAGGAGAAAATTCATTGGAAATGTAGAATTGCAAAGCTATCACTGAATTCTGAACTTCAGTTTTCAGATCTTGACAATTTAACCAAATTTACTTTGCTACTTAATCTTGCTCACGAATTTGTCATTTGTCTCTTTAAC
>NW_011889023.1:1084497-1089473 GCF_000151845.1 Pteropus vampyrus | reverse complement strand
CAGCTATAGATATACTTGGCTGTGTTTTGGTTCATTAAGCCACTGTCTTATGCTACTCCTCTGTTACCACATCCTTTCTGTCAAAGTATTAATAATATTGATTAAGTTGTGGGTAATTTCTGCTCTCAGGCTTAGAAATGTTCCACCTCTTCCAATTACAGAATATGTTGATTTAATTAGTGAAACTCTCCTTAGACATCTTAAACTAAGGTTTCTGAAGTGGGTGTGGCACATGTATCCCCAGAAAACCACTTATTGTGGGCAATGGTGTCCTCTTGTTTTGCTAGTGGACAATGATGGCAATTACTCTAAATCAAGTAGAGAATTCATTGGGGTGCCAAATAGCCTGTTTATTCTGTGTCAGTTTACATGAACTAAAAAGACTTACTTTTATCATGAACCCAGTTTTGAGTGCTTCTTTTGTGTATGCCCCATATTTCTGAGGGTATGGTTTATTCTGCCCACCCCCACCCCTGAAGGGACAATGGCATTCTTGAACCAGTTTTATGCTTAGTTGTCTATCTTTAACAAGAAAGCCTCTGGCAACTACTAAGAGAGAATAGCTGTGCCAAAAATCCAAGACTATACCTTAAAGTTACCCTCAAAGTACACGCAACCGAGAGACTCATCTATGCTGACAATGGTGTAAAATAAATTTTCGTTTATTAATTTCTTTTAAGCTGCCAGGCTTAAAGGTAGATTGAGATACTAAAAGCCAGCATAAACATATGCTTTTGACCAACTGGGAAAATTCTATTTGCAGATGTCTTTTTTCCAAGCACCCAAGATATATAACTAATGGTGGGCTACTCTGTCCTCATTACTCACAATTCAACACAACCCAAACAGAAGGGCTTGTCATCTCTTCAAGGTCAAGTGCTGCTTAGTGTAGCACATAAACCTTAGAATCAGAAGACTTGGATTTGAATTAAGTGCCATTACTCTCTTGCACAAATTGATCTTGCTGAACCTCAGTTTCTTTATCTTTAAAATGGGGATATGGTCATCATATTTACCACCACTGTCATCATCATCATCTTCATCATTATTTTATATGGTAATTGCGAGAATTAAATAAGATAATTTACGTTAAATGCTTAGCAAGGTGCCAGACATACTAAGTTCTTATTAAAAGTTAAGAAATTTTGTTCTAAAAGTTAAGAACTCTGTTGGTCAGGGTCTAGCACAATAATGTGGCATGCACTTCAGTACATACATGCACACACACACGCACACACACACCCCTGCTATCTGTTTGCTGGAGGAGAAAATTCATTGGAAATGTAGAATTGCAAAGCTATCACTGAATTCTGAACTTCAGTTTTCAGATCTTGACAATTTAACCAAATTTACTTTGCTACTTAATCTTGCTCACGAATTTGTCATTTGTCTCTTTAACTGATTACTTCTGACCCTTGCTTTTCCATGGCAAATTCTTAGAGCTTTCCACCTGACCACAATGCCTTCTTCCCATGATAATGCCCTTGTCTTCTTCAGAGATCCTGGTGCCTCTCGAACCCAGAACCATATTCCCTTGCTATGGTCCTGAAGCAGACAAATGTTTTAAAGGAGGTGTTTAGAAACTTAGATCCTGGCACCTGCATCTCCATATTTTTGTTTGCCAAAATATTTGAATCAAATTATCTGTTGATACATTGATTCTAAATCATGGATCTGAGAGAAAAGGAGTTAGGAGGACAAGCTCTAGTGGTTGGTCTCGGGCACTTCATATCCATGCAGGACACAATTAAGTCCAATGTTTTGTCTTGCTACAGTTGACATTTTAAAAAAATGAATTAATACCAATAAACATATGTTCTTTCTACCTCTGCCAAAATTCTTCTTTTACCTGCACTAAAAAAAAAAAAAAGCCTACAAAAATAAAAACACATCAATAAATGAACTTCTCAGGTTGCTGAAAATTTACCATAGGAGCCAACCCTGTTTCTGAAAAGTTTCAACTCATCCAATCAGACAAAAGGCTGAGGAAAGAGACGGCATTTATCAAGTTACACGGAGGACTCCATCTGTCATCCTAGACCTTTGTTACCAAGTGACACAAGAGGAGATACTTGAAGGTAGTTTGAAAGAGTTTTATTTTACAGATTCTTAGTCCAAAGATTTCAAATTAGAGAGAAGTAGAAGCAGAAAATAGACAAGCCACATAAGTATGATGAAGAAGCCTTCATCCTGACATTCTACTGGCATCTAACGTGGCTAGAACCTCAATCAATGGTGAAGTAGCCTTTTCAGCTGAGATCTGTCTATTCAGTGTCTATAATAAATGCGGTCAAAGGGGCAGTCGCTTCTCAGCACTCACAAAGGTTTTGTTTTTGAACCTCACCCTCACGAAAGCCAATTTTCATCATGCCAAACCAACAGAAGAAAGTCATTTTTTGCATGGCCGGGGTGTTAAGCTTCTTGTGTGCCCTGGGAGTTGTGACAGCCCTGGGGACACCCTTGTGGATCAAAGCCACCTTCCTCTGTAAAACCGGGGCTCTGCTCGTCAACGCCTCAGGGCAGGAGCTGGATAAGTTCATGGGTGAGATGCAGTACGGGCTTTTCCACGGAGAGGGCGTGAGGCAGTGTGGATTGGGAGCAAGGCCCTTTCGGTTCTCATGTAAGTAACAACTGCATTTGAATTATTTAATGCTTTAGAAACACTCGTCCCAGTGTTACCAGGAATTATTTTTGAGAGCCTTGCCCTGTCTCTTGTAGGATATTTTAAACAGCTGTAAACCATTTGAAATACCTGGGACTCTTCTGAGCACTCTTCTTCCTAGTTTTTATATTTTGTGTTTATTTTATTCATTATTTCATTCTTGCTATTTTTATTATGACAACATATAGTTAATGAGTAGCTATGGGGTTAATGTTTTTGAAAAGATAAGCAATTAAAATTCTTAAATGTTAATATTTACATAAGAAATTATGAGATCTTTTTAAAAAGGGAGGGACTTGGAGAAATAGGAAAGCTGTAAGAGATAATTTTTGTTTTGTTCTTTAAAAAAAGGTCAGTGTTAAGCAACCCTAGCTGCTTTTTCACCTTGCTCATGACTTCGTTTCCTGTCTACTTCCCTATTATCCTTGCTAGGACCTGTCCTGGTGATAAATATTTTTTTAAACCAGTTTGGAATCAATTGGCTATAGAAATTTTAAACAATCAGCTGTGCTAACTGGGGAAAAAATAGTTGTCCATTTAGTATAGAAAATTTGCAACTCATTGACCTTCAAATCAGGTAGAGAATTTGAGACAGGTTTCCTGTCACAATTTTTGTGAAATGGAAGTGTTATCTACAGTATTTTTAACCTGTTTATCTTAAGAAGAGAAATTTTTAAAAATTACCATGTGAATAGGCAACTCGTTAAATGAAAATTAATAAGAAGTCATTTGTTATATCTCTCACAACACACATTCAGAAATTATTATTTCAGAAGAGTTGGTTTGGAAGGATCTTATGAAGACACAGTCAGTAAATTAGTGCATAAATCACTCTTCAGGAAAGGAGGTTACCAATTGAGGCATTTAAAATGAATTATTAGTTTGCCTCTGTATTTTTTCTCTAGCATAGGTAGAAGGCTAAATTAATTAAATTTATTATTAACATATGCAGTATCTAATTAAATTTCAGTGCTGGACTATTTATATTTCTGCAACATTCCTTATATCTTCTTAGTAGTCATTGGACATCAACCTTCAACTCACATGGTGAGTTTGTAAGTGTTACAAATTTTCATAGGGTGCCAGAAATTCATCTTTTCAAGAGATTATCATCCACTAGATTTGATGAAGTGGAAACCAACTCTTTTCACTGAATGGCTTTAGTTTATTAAGATAATGGGGCTGTTAAGAGTTGCTTAGTTTTCATTGTGGCTGGGGGAAGAACAAAGCAGAATGTTATGTGATTTGTAACTGTATTAAAAAGTAAAAAAAGAAAAAAGATGAGTGAAATGATTTAGCCATAAGTCACTGGCAGCTAAAACATGAGTAAAGCTTTGCACAAATGAATCTATACAAAAGCAGGGAGCGTCAATGAATTTTCTGAAGCCTTTGCATTTTCTATCCTACACATACTGTAGGACAATAATATGTTTTCTAATAACGCTTACTAGACACTAAGCACTATGTACATTTCATCTCATTTAATCTGCATATGGCCACATTTCTCTGTGGTTCAATGAAAGGTTTTTTGTTTTTTGGGTTTTTTTGTTTTTTTTTTTATGGCTGTGTCTTATGCTGGTCTTATCTAAGATGTTGTACTCATCAGGTGTTCCTCACTTTGCTTTCTCTGAGGACTCACAGAACTGATGAGTTTAAACAACGCCCTCGCCTACATCACAGAATTGCATTAATTCCCATGATACTCAACGTTTTCCCTCAGCTTAGTGAAGAAAATTTTACATTTGCTTGTTTGTTCTTTGGTCATAACTCTCTCTATATACTATCCTAGACATAATAAAACCTTATTTCTGAGGTCCAGCAAAGTATACTTACAGTATATATTTTTCCATCTAAGCAGAAAAGTATCTTTTTCAGTGTAACACGAGAGAAAATTGAAAAAAACTGTAGAATAGATCCAATGGACTAAGCATAATGCTCATTTAAATAAGTACCCCTCTGAGTGTTAAAAATTTCCTAATTAATGTAGCTTTAGGACACACTGCACCCAGTTTATACTCTTCTTGCAATATAGCTTGGAGGTCCACATCTTCCCATTCAAAATGGCATCGCCTGTAAATGATGTTCTATGAACATATCCTTGAAGGTAGAGAGTCCTCTGATATTCTTTCAGATTGAAAAACATAGCTCTGTTCATATAAAAGCAGAATAGGTCTAATACTGTCTTCTTAATAATGGCTTCCTTTGAACAAAATCCAGTCTTCGAAAAGTTCAGGATGGATAATTCTTTTCTGTTTCTTTCAGAGTCCAACTTATAATAAGAGCACAACTCAGTTCCCAGAACTTCCCTCTTTCT
>NW_011889023.1:1081323-1083467 GCF_000151845.1 Pteropus vampyrus | reverse complement strand
CTAAATGCACCAGCAAGACAAAAACTGCCAGTTTTGAGCTCAGTGTGTGTCGGTAAGTTTCTGTTCTGGTGATGTGAAATACTGCAAAGCATCATCAAAATATGATACCCAAGAATCAAATGGTATCAATCATTCCTAGATATGCTGATCTATTTATTGCCAAGACAGTTCAATGAGCTGATAAAAACATATGGAATCTTTTTTTTTTTTTGAAATGTGAAAGATAAAAATTAAGCAATTATGTATCACAGCTTGAACTTTAGTCATACTTTAAAAAGCATTTTAATTTGGAAGTCATGATTAAAAATTTATGAAAAAACTTAACAGAGGTTTAGCTTATTTCATATTTTAGAAAAGCAGAGTGTCTTTACCAAATAAAGCATGTGATACAAATTGCAGAAGGGATGTTGAAACTACTTCGACAAACAAGCAGGTGGCTTCTCAAACGTATTTTGGGGTAAAAGAGTGGGGATTCAGGATCTCTGTGATCTCTGACACTCTGTCTCCATAATCTCCTGCAAGTGTGACTCTTGTCTCCTGCTAATCCCACTTGCCCCAGGTGATCTGCTGGTCACCATCCTTATAACCTGCACCTCTCCTATCACCCTACCAAACCTTGGCAGAGCTGCAAAGGTCTTTGACATACCCTCTTCTGATAACAGTGCCTGTCTCTTCTCTTTTCCTTGGTGTGTGGTCTGTGCGGAAGCAGGCATGGTGGGGCTGGGAGGAAAACCTATGGGGTTCACCTTCAAAGACTAATGGTAAGAGAGATGGGGAAAGGAAGCCACCTGCACCATTTCACCCAGGATGCACGAGGGCCCTCATGCCTTTTAGCCAGGGGCCTTATTGTCTTGTCTCACTCACCCATTAAAACAATCCAGCAAATAGAGATTTTGTTTTCCTCCCATTGAGGAAAAAAACTGATTAGTGGGATGAAGAGAGTCAAGTTTAAGAAGCACTAGTGTGAAGGAAAAGGCTTCAATTTCTCTTGGCCAAATAATTTTTTCTCTTCTGTCCTTCCCAAACCTTGATGTTCACTCTATTATTTCAAATCACCTTGTATTATAAGAATTTGAGAATGTGCATTTCTCCGTAAGGAGATCCTGAGCCCCAAGAAGGTGGGGGCTGCATATTGCTCATCCTGGTACTCTCTCAAACCAGGAGCCAGCACAGTTCATGTCACAAAGGGGTTCTTAATAAATGCTTGATTTGCTGACACCATTGAGATTAGGTGGCCTGGGTTTGAGCCCACTCATTGGATTAGACTTTGAGCAAATCACGTCATTTCTCTGCTTTTCAGTTCTTGTATCTGTAAAACAGGAATTAAAACTAGATGATTTCCAACATCTCTTACAGCTCAAACTCTCTATGATCCATATAATGAGGGCCTGGCTGGTCTAGAAAAGGTCCTTCCAGCTTGCATGACCCCTCTGGTCTCAGTCTCATAAAGCTTCCACCGACGGATTTCAGCCCATCATCAGGAAGTGGTGGGTTTTGTGTGCCTTTACTCTTTGGTCCTCAACGCTCACGATTCTTAAGTATTCTGAAATAGCTACCATTTATCAGGGCTTAAATGAATTTCATTATCAAAGTGAATGCTTCTTTTCTTCCTATCATAACCTTTTACTTTTTGCATAGAAAATTGCAGGTTAAAGAAGGAGAAAATGAATGAGATGCTTTGGAAATCTAGGAAAATGAATTAGTGGGTTCCAAGAGCAGGAGCAGCCATAAACACTCAATTTAGACAGTACTATTGAGAAAACAAAAAAGGAAGGTCAAAAGACAGTGAGAGGCTGACCTCCTACTTCCTTCATTCTTTTTCTCCACATTTCCTAGAAACCCCTCCTTCATCCTCACTAAAAAAAAAATTCCTCTTTCCTGAATCTGATTTCTTAAATTGATAATGGCCAGAAGTTAAGTAATAACCAGTACGTTTCACACTTCAAGGGTATTTTTCCTCTGAAGGAAGAACTTAAACAGAAATTATCCTTGAACTGGTGAGAAATATGGGGGAAATGCCTTTGAGGAAAGGAATTTGTGGTTCTCCTTGCCTAGTCCAGGAAGAAAACATTTATTTCTCCCTCTTCCCTAACAACTACCTCCGATATCTTTACCAGAAATAAACATTCCACAGAATCAGCCTT
>NW_011889023.1:1072625-1080883 GCF_000151845.1 Pteropus vampyrus | reverse complement strand
GAAGAAAATATATTTATTCAGCTGCCCGTTTATTGGGTTCCTCATAGGTACCAGACATTTTGCATATATTATCTCCAATCCTTACATGGAGGTGTTATGATACTATTCCTCTTGAACAAATACAGAAACTGGAAACTCAGAGAGATCACGAAATTTCCCAAAGTCACAGAGCTAGTAGGAGCGGACCTGGGATTGAAATGTGGACACATATGATAAATCATGCACATTTCTCTGCCACATTCTATCTCCTTACAATGTGTAAAAGGAGATGAAGAAAAATGTAAGGTAGGCTTTAGTTTCACCATCTATTTAAAAAATAATGTTGATATTTCACAAGAGCTAGTTCTTGACTTCATTCATTGCCTCTTTTGTTCACATTTCAATGGTCCAGATGTCTAAGCCCCGTCTTTGACCTTTGGAAGGTAAAAATAGTCAAGCCAAGCCCGTTTGATAATCTATTATGTAATAAAAATCTATGTGAGCAGGCCACACACTTATTGCTAATCTTTTGGTTTCTTGATTATATTACCATGATGTTGACTATTTATGTTGAAGGCAGAAATACCTGACTGCATATGTGGTTAGCTGACTTAAGTTCACTGTCAACGAAAATCTTCATAATACAATCTTCAAAGTTAATTACTTTGACCACAACAATTATTTCACCATAGCAATTACCAAAATGGCAAGCTCTTTCCTGGGATGACACGAACAGTTTCAAAACAGAGGCAGGGACAAAAAGAAAAGCAAGTACATAGCATTTGATTCACTTTCAAAGATTTCCAAAAAATTTTATGAAGAGTCAGTGGAGAATTAGAGCATAAATTAACAGCTGATTTTTAAAAAATGAAAAATAAAAGCTCATTATTTTTCTCTCAAATATATCAGTGATTTCATAAAGTTAAAGGCATATTTTTAGAAACAAAACTCACTTACTTTAAACAATGACAAATTTGCCTTTCATCTAGTCATACAGCTCAACACCCAGACTGGTTGTGGTATGATACACTTTTGTTACATGTATGATAGAACTGACTAATAGCAAACTGTATCTGGCAGACTAATTTATGTGGGATTCACACTTCACACCCTCCCAGCATGTTATAACTGTGGCAAAGCCATTCTTGGGAGTTATTACCCGACATAATCATACCCTGTGGATTAGGAGCGCTTAAATGGGTTCTGTTATCAGAGACATATATGTGCCAAAGCAGCTGTCGTCCCTAAGCCACCATGGGTGATTAAGACTCACTGATGGGGCTGCCTCTGAATAGGCTTGAGTCAGGTAGATACACTTCAGCTGAAATTCAATCGAGCTACTGAGAAAATTGTATTTTAAATGGTTCTAACATACCATCAGGTCTCCCCCTTTTAAGTGCTGGGGTCATGGATTTCATTCGCTCTAACCATGCAGCCATCAGAAGCCTGGCTCAATACGTGGGTATGAGATTATGGTGATATGAAAGGAGAGACGAATGCATTGAGCTTATGTCAGGGAATGTCTTTTACTGGATTTTCATGACTGGCTGCAGACGGGCTAAGGGGAAAGTCAGATCAAGAGCATTTCTATAAGAAGAAAGAAATCTTCCCTCGTATTCTCTTTGAAGAAAATGAATAGCTGAACACCAAGGGGCCAAATACAACTTCTTTTATGTGGAGAAGGACAAGTTGAGAAGGACACCAGGACCTCTGAAGCTGCCATTTCGCCTTTAATCTAGGAAAAAGTTGCTGCTCCATTGATGACATCATTATCAGAGGCTGCTTTCATTCTGAGAGCTTCACAGATGGTGTTACCTGCATTTTACATCTGGCCAGATGAAGGCGAAAAGAGTCGATGAGACCCAAATGATGAGATCAGTGGTCCGTAGCCCTGGCTGCGCTTTAGAATCACTTAGGGAATCTTTCAAACTGCAGATAGCAAGGTTTTATCCCGGACCAGCTGAATCGGGCTCTCCAGAGTGGGGGCCGGAGCACTGGAATGGTTTGAAGCTTCCCAGGTGATTTTAACCTGCAGCCAGGGTTGAGAACTAGTGGGGTGGGTGGTGGCTAAGACAGATGGAATCAGGAGAGGCCAAGAGTCAGAAGCCCTGGATGTTAGGGACAGGGGAGGGGGACACCAGAAGGAGGGCAGGAGGAGAAGCAGTACTTAGCACTCTTTCCCACAATTAGAAGGTTTTCTGGTCAAACTCAAGCTGGGACACTTGGCGTTCATTCCTTTGACTGTTACGTGAAGCGTCTCATACTTTATCCACACCCATCTGGCACCAGAGGCAGTAAGCAATCTGACTGATGATGAGTTTGTGATAAGAAACTGCACGTACTTGGCAATCACCTCCCAGGGCTTCCTCTCTTTCCACATGTGCCCACCAGTGACAGGAGCCTACACACCACCTGGTCAGGGTGAAGGAGCCAGCTCTGCCCTGGATGGAGGCCTTTAGCTCTCCAGCCCTGCCTATGGCTGGGTGGGTGAGGCTGCCTAACTCAGCAGAACTTGGTGGATGATGGAAGTCATGTTTTCCAACTGCTTTATCAAAAACAAAGCTAACATTTGACCTCCATCTGCCCATTGCCTGTTGAAGAGCTCTGCTCCTTCCAAAAAGACTATTGAAGGTTCTCTTTAGAGGTGTGCCATCAGCTCAAACATCATTTAAGACAAATCATTACAGAGAATGACCAAGAAATTACACAAGAGAAATAGAAACGAGCATGGGAACAATATATCAGATGCTGAGAAAAGTGTGTGACAGGTATCAAATAAGTAATTAACTATAAATCTAAAGTTCCTGGATTATTTATAGCAATAGCCACCCACCTGGTCAGGGAAAAAAAAAAAAGTCTGAGCTACAAGATAGAAAGTTCTCTTGAATTCCATGTAATCTAAGGACTCCCATGGGGGGGATCTTTGATTCCAATGTACAAATATGTGCTCTGACCACCTGTGGGCCAAATAACCCCCATCCACCCTCAGTGATTGATCCTGAGACTTGAAAATGCAGACACTCTCCCTGCATTGTGTTTTTGTATCTTCCACTCCTCTCAGTGGGAATACAAGTCTCCTAACATTCTCATCATGTTAAAAGATAATATTTAGATAATTACTTAAAATTTACAAAACGCTTCCACATAAATGATCTCACTTATATCTCTCAAAACTTGTATGATTTATTTCTATTACCATTCACCTTTATAGGTAAGGGAACCAAGGCATATAGAGACTCACATGAGTAGTAAAATTACAAAACCAGATTAATCTCAAACTCTCCTAACTCCAAGAGTTATGCTTTTTCCAACCTGCCATGGTGGCTTTCAGTTAATGCCTGGTTATTTGTCTCCCTTTCCACAAATTCCTCAAATCTTCTGGCTTTGGTGGTATCTGCTATTTCAGCTGTCTAATACTCTTGGTTAATTATAGGTTTAAATTGGCTTTACTAATTCTTGTTTTAAGAATTGTAAGATAAAAGGTACGACTGTTAGAGTGGAATCAGTAATATATAAAAGGAGAACAAAGTTTCAGAATAAAATATAACAGAAGAACCCAGCAGAGAGAAATAAAATAAATTTTAAGGCAACTGAAATGAAAGCCATACATCTAGAGATATCAAATAAAATATGGATTAATAGCAAGCAATAAAGGGACATACTTAGCAAATAGTAAAAACAAATAGTTTTTTATCTTATTCTTATTACCCTCCAATGATCTATTGAAAACATCATGACTTTACATGTAAGACACAAATTCTTTGTAAGGTAAAGAGTATCTATTCCTCCTAACAACAACAACAAAAGATTATTGGTGCCTATAATGTGCCTAAGCATTTTTCTAGACTGAGGATATGAAGGGGATGAGATAGGTACTTGTTCACAAGCAACTCAGAATATAACAGAAGTATTTTCCATTTTTCTTTTCTTCGAGGGCACTAAATTTTTGGAAACTACTAATTGTTACTTAGTAGTTTCCAAAAAACGTTCCTAATTTATCACCCAATTAGAGGATAAAACTTGTTTGTTTATTTTTCAATTACAGTTGACATTCAATATTGTATTAGTTTCAGGTGTACAGCATAGTAGTTAGACATTTATATAACTTGCAAAGAGATCCCTTGATAAGTCTAATACCCACTTGGCACCATACATAGCTCTTACAATATTATTGACTATATTCCCTATGCTATACTTCACATCCTTATGACTATTTTGTAACTACTAATTTGTACTTCTTAACCTCTCCATTTTTTTCACTCAGCCTCCCATAACCCCTCTCTCACCTGGCAACCATCACTTTGTTCTCTGTATCTATGAGTTTGATTTTAGCAGAAAATTTTAAATGACCAACCACTTGTAAGAGCTGTACAGGTACATCCGTCAGGACAGGCCAGGTTACATTTTAATAACAAGTCAGAATATCACAGATTTAAATCAAAATAGATTTCTTTTTTGCTCATGGTACATATTCTTCAGAGATCAGCTGTAGGTCCAGTCCAGAACAAAGCCACCATCTGGAATATTGACTGTTGTAACAGAGAGAAAGAGTTGTGGAGACTTCATGCTGGTAACTAAATAATTCTCTCAAGAGACCCAGAACCGACCCTCACATTTTATTAGCCAAGGCGTGTTACACTGCCACACCTAATATCACAGAGGCCAAGATGTACAATCCTACTGTGAGGCCAGGCTGGGAGGAACCTGAACTGGAGGTGGTTGAATAGCACTAATTACTATCACAATTATTGTATTTATTCAGGAAGCTCCAAGAAGAAGAGTTACTCTCTATCAGAGCAAGGCACAGGGAAATCAGAAGAAAGTTTTTAAGGATAAGTTAGATTTCACTAGATGGCACCAAAGAAGCCACTCTGAGCAAAGGAATGACATGAACAAAGGTATGGAGAGCCTATTGTGGCCAGAGTACAGAGGATGTGTGAGAGAGAGGGGCACAGGGAGTGAGACTGGAGAGGAAAGCAATGACCAGGATATGAGGGACTCTGTTTGCTGTACTAAAGCAGTTAATTTTATCTTATATGCAATGGGAAGCCATTTAAGGATGTTAAGCAGTACCTGACAGGACAGAAGATGGATTGGAAGAAGACCCGAAGAGGTGGGGAGGCAAGTCAAGAGGCTCTTCCAATATTTGGGGTCCCAAACCAAAGCATTGTCAGAGGCATGGTAAGGAAGAGAAATATTTCCAAAATAGTCAGAAGCAAAAATGAACAGAACTTGGTGACAGGATGAATCCCAGATTTCAGTTGGACAGATAGTTGTCATAATTCATCAAGATACAAAATGTAGAAGGAGAAAGTTTAGAGGGAAGATGAAATTAGTTTTGATCATGTTTAATGAGGTCCTACTTATAGGTCAGCAACAAGAGATGTCCATTAGTTACACAGATTTGGAGGCCACAAAAGGGGCCTGGGGTAGAGCTAGAGGAGTGGGAATCGGTAGATTAGAGGTGGTAGTTGGAGACATCGCAGAAGATGAGGTTCCCCAGGGAGGGGAATGAAATGAGAAACTGGACAAAGATATGTTTTAGGAGACACCAGTATATATGGCTAGAGGAGGAGCGATTTGGAGAGGAGACTGAGAGGGGAGAGTCGATGAGCTGGAAGAGAACAGCTGGGGGAAACCACAGGAGGAGAAACCTTCAACGAGGAAGTAATAGCCGATGGTTCTAAACATCACAGAGATGTCAAATAAGAAACAATGAAAATAGTTCTTTGAATTTTATACCAGACGGCCACAAGGGGCCTTTTCTAAAGTAGTCCTGATGGAGTGGGGAAGGGAAGACCTCGTAAGAGCTGAGGAGGGAATGGGAGGAGAGGATTCAGAGAAAGACTGAGGTCAGGCAGTAGCTAGAGGAACCTAAGGGCAGGCTAGGGAAGGTGTGTGTGTGTGTGTGTGTGTAATATGTGTGTGTGTGTGTGTTTACAATGGGTGGGTCTTTAGCATAATCCCATGTTGAAGGGATAGAGTTGTAGGGAAGAAAAAGCTGAAGACAGATAGAAAGGTAGGTAATTCTGCAAGGGTGGAAAAAGGTGGGTCTGAGAGCACAAGGAGAAAGTCAAGCCTTGGACAAGAGAAAAAAAATTTTTCCACTAGGAATAAAGGGAAGGTTGGGCATGGACCAAAGAGAAGGTGTAGGTGGGTGTCAACAGGGGCCTGAAAAGTCGAGAGAATCCCCGGATAGCCTCTGTGAAATAGAAGAGTTCAGTTCACTAGACATTTTTGATCTTTTTGTAGGCCAGGAAGTTTGGAATATGTGACAAGAGATGGAAGATCAAAGACTGGAAAATGCTTTGCAGAATAGGGGGACCACAGATCAGAGGCTCAAGGAGTCACCATCTGACCAGGAGAGTGGGGCTGTAGATGCAGAGGACACAGCCCAAAGATTAGAGCCCCCCAGCCAATGATTGTGGAAGTGTAAATTTCCTACAGAGAGCGTCCTAGGCACTGTGTTTTCACTCCAAGTCATTAATTTACAACATACTCAGATCGGTTTCATAATAACAGAGCATGACAGCCTTTCTCTACACGCTGAGTGTGTTATGCAATGCAGATTTCCTTTTTTCCCTCTCCCTCCTGCGACTTGGGTACCTTCTGTTCTGCTAATAGAAGAGTGAAGCCAAAGACTAGTTTCTTCTAGCTCTCTGTTTCTGACTAGATATCTTGTCAGAAATCTCTACTTTCCAGACTTCATGGAGGAGGAATTGAGCTTTGAACCAGGGTTGAAACAGTGGAATTTAATAGGAATGTTACAAAATATAACAGATGTTCTTTAGGTTACCTTGAATCTATACATATATAGCGTTCTTTTAGAAAGCTGTCTGACCCAAGTAATTCCTCTGCTGGAAATTCATCCAAAAAGGTTTTTCTCGTTCATCATTTACCACCATAATAAGAAAGAAAAATGTGCTTGAAGGTGTTCATAAAAGCATTAGCTCTAATGCTGAAACAAAGGAAAGTAATTTAATAGACAGCAATGCACCAGTTTGATGAAAAAATTCATATAGTTATCTAAATGATAGTTTTGAAGACAATATGTATGGCATGGAAAGTATTTATATTCTGAGTAAAAAGAACAGAATGTAACCTCAAAGTTGCATTGTGATCGAAGTAATATAGGAAACAAATATTAAGATAGACAAAAACTTGAAAGAGACAAAAATTAAAGAACATCTTGTTTTTAATGTTGGTGGGCTTATGGGTGAAATTTTTATCTTAATTTCCATTTCACTGTCATAATGTTGGTTATTAAAAAAAAATTTCCTCTATAAACAGTTGGACTTTTGGACAAACTAACAGAAGCACAGTGAGGAGGACGTTTATCTTCCCCCTGTCCTCCATCCCTGCTAACAAAAGAGCTTTGTCATGTTCAGGTTTCAGACGAATTCTTTTACCAAATCCCAAACTTTAAACCTGTTATTAAACAGTGGTCAGTTTCCATGTAACATATTGACAATCATCTAAGTATGTTGGATTAAAGTTTTTCTTTTAATAAAGAGATTTGAAATTCTATTCCAGTAGCCAACAAGGTCTTTCAACTTCTTTAAAAAATACACACACACACACACACACACACACACACTGGGTTCTATCAACCCTGTGACGACAACTTTATTTTATTTCCATTGTCCCAGATTCTCTCTGAAAACTCCTTCAATCCAGTTTCTTTTACCACCAGCCCTCCAGAAAACAGCTTACATCAAGGTCAACAGTGACTGCCTGACTTGGTGAACAAATTCTGGTTCTTTTCCAGAAATTCCCATCACACTAACACTGCCAGCCCTCCTCCACGTCTCCAGTTGGTACCTGGACTGTCCGTTCCTCTTCTCCCTTCCCTCCTCGTCATTGTGGTGCTAACTCCCAGTGGTTACCCGCCAAAACCTCAGACCTGCTAACCACTTCAGACTCCATTTCTGCATCTGACTCCAAGTAAAACATATCCATCCAACATATATGTGTTCAACAGCTACATCATGCATTCTCAACATTAGCAAGAATTCCCCAAGGAGATAAAAATTGGTTCTTGGGTGCGGGGGGCGGGTGGTGGAATCCTCGCTTTTTAAAAAGTGTATATGTATATAAAGCACAGATATAAATACAATACAGAAACCAATATACAGTATATCTGTGGTATCAGAATTTCATGTGGGGGTCAGTAATTAGGAAAAATGTCTAAAAAGACTCCTGGGGTGGGGAGCAACAATGAAGAAAAAGTTGAGAAATACTGATCTACGTTGTGCCGGGCATCCTTGGGTGCTAGGAAT
>NW_011889023.1:1069027-1071269 GCF_000151845.1 Pteropus vampyrus | reverse complement strand
TCAGCAGTGCCTTTGAGGAGATGAGAAGGGATGGATCGTGCTCAGTGGTGGAACGGGCCTTAGGGGCTCATCACTGTGAAACCCTGCTGAGCATTTACTGTGTCTAGGTATTTCCTATGCTGTCATCAAATCCTCACAAATTTGAGAAAAATGTAGACTTAGTTGTGTTTTTTGAAAAGGAAATCAAAGTTTAGGCAGTTCATGGAGCTAGAAAAGGAGCTGGACTGTGAACCTCCTCTAATTTCAAATGCATGATCTTTCCCAGGCTGCTCCACGGAAAACCTCATTTTACAGGGAGGAATACAGACCCATTAACCTACTTAAGGTTCCTCAGTGGACAAGATCCTTGTGTGCTTGACTCTTGGCCCCATGTTCCTTTTCTTTTCCTAAGCTCTCTCTTCCTCCTCACCAAATGGTCACTTTTACTGAGGCTCTCTCTCACATCTGGAAGACCCTATTCATTCCAGAATTTGTTTCTTTTACTCTTTTTTGTTCACAGTGAGGTTTATTGAAGTATTCATTTGAGAGCGCTTCTAGGAAAATTTTACATACAGTAAAATTCATCCTTTTTAGGTGTACAGGTCTATGAATTTTTCCTAACACAAAGAAGCATGTAAATATCACTACAACCAAAATATGGAACACTTCTATTGCCCCCCCAAATTCCCTTCGTACCTCTTTGTGGTCAGTTTTCTTCCTCACACCCAAGCCTGGGCAACCACTGATCTGTTTTCCGTCCTTATCATTTTGCTTTTTTCAGAATGTCATATATATAGAATCACACTCTATGCAGCTTTTTGAGTCCAGTTCCTTTTACTTAGTATAATGCATTACCAAGCCATTCACGTTATTGTGTGTACCAATAGTCTGCTTCTATTTATTACTTAGTAGTATTTTATCATGTGGATGGGCCACAGCTTATCTATCCTTTCATCAGTTGATGAATATTTGAGTTGTTTACAGTTTTTGATAAGTATGAATAAAGCCACTTTAAACATTTGCATGCAGAGTTTTGTATAGACCTAAGTTTTTAATTCTTTTAGGCAAATATTTAGGAATGTTAATGCTGAGTCTTATGTTGTCTATGTTCAGCTTTCTAAGTATTAAAACATAGACATAAATTTAAAAATCAACCTTTATCATATAAAAAAAATTACACAAGTGGATCATAGCCTTAAATGTAAACCTAAAACTAAAAATCTTCTAAAAAAATAGGAGAAAATATTTGTGGCCTTCCATTAGGTAAAGAATTCTTATATTTGACAATCAAAATATGATACCTAGAAGAAAAAATTGATAAATTGGAATTCATAAAAATAACTGTTCTTCAAAAGATACTGATAAGAACATGAAAAGACAAGCCACAGACTTGGAGAAAATATTTGTGAGTTGCTTATCTGATAAAGGATTGAACACGCTTAAAAGAGTCTCAAAACTCAATAATAATAGTAATGAAATCCAATAAAAAATGCACAAAAGATATGAACAGACACTTTGCCAAAAAAAAAAAATGTGGAAGGCAAAGAACCTCACAAAAAAGATGCTCAACATCAGTCATTTGGCAAATGCAAATAAAAACTCTAATAAGATCAACTACACGTCTATTAAATGGTTACAGTTTTTAAAAACCTGCCAAATGCCAGCAAGAATGAGGAACAAATGAGACTCTTGTACATTGTTGGTGGGAGGGTGAACTGTTACAGCCACTTTGGAAAATACTTGGCAATTTCTTAAGAAGTCACACATACAGGAGCTGAGGGTGAGGGACAGATTGACTATAAAAGGGGAAACGGAAAATTTGGGGAAAGATGGAATTGTTCTATTTCTTAATTGTGGTGGTAGTTACACAATTGTATGAATTTGTCAAAATTCCTGCTGCAAAAGGAGAATTTTTTACTGTGTTAATTTTACTTTAATCTTAAGAATGAGAACAAATTAAAGCAAAGGCGGCAACAATACTGTGTGACTGTAGGTAAGTTACTTAACTTCTCTGTGCCTTAATTTTTAAAAATCTATACATTGAGGATAACATAGTACCTTCTTTACGTTGTTGTAAGAATTTAATATTTCCATTTATGCACTATATATATAAAGTACCTGGAACATAGAAAATGCTGCTGTCATTCTTCTTATTATTATTACTTGAATATCGCTCTTTGAAAAAGTAGGGTCATGAAATAATAGAGAGAAAAGAAGGCCAGTTAGGGGCTTGGGGTGGTTTAAGGATGAAGAAACCTAGACA
>NW_011889023.1:1065130-1067382 GCF_000151845.1 Pteropus vampyrus | reverse complement strand
TTAAATAATTACTTGTTATTAGATATGTTCTCCCTTTGGCTTATCCCTAAATGATAGAATGATGCACACTTCTCTTTGTTTAGTTTGTGTTTTTTTCATCTAACATCATATTTTGATAATTCCATACCTGTTCTTACAGATTAGCTTCATTATTTGTAATCATTGACTAATGTTCCATTGTATGGATGCTGTACTGATAGACGTGTAAGTTGTTTCTAACCTTCTGTTTAAAAAAAAACCCTGCAATGAATATGTTTGCAGTATTTTATTGGATTAATGTGCAAAAATATTCATAGGATGAAATCTTTGAAATAAAAGTGCTGAGCTAAAGGATATGTGCATTTTAATGCTTTATAGGTATTGCCAACTGCCTCTGAGGAAGTTGTACCAACTTACACTCTCAAGAAAAATGCACAAGGGTCCCTCCCTACACCCTAGCGAACCAGCACATCACTAAATGTTTTGATCTTTGTAAATATAATTTGTGAGAAATGGTATCTCATAGATTTATAATGTGCATTTCTCTTATTGTGAGCAGATAAAGGAAATATAATGCAACTAAACCTCAGCATTCAAATGACCTGCCCGTGACTCCTGAGTGAGGACCCTGAGTGAACACCATCAAGATACAAACGACCTTGTCTGTATTCATGAAGGGGGTGCTCCCTAATAGTACTACGCATATTTTATGTATGGACATATTATTTAGTTGTATCCAGCAGCGGTGAAGGGTTTGTTCTGACCTAATGCAACTCTCTTACCTGGTCCCTTTCTGACACATGGTCAGGAGCGTTGTGGCTATAGGACACGCATTTGCGTGGCTGACCACTTTCTCTTCCTTGAAACGTTGCCTTCCCTCGGCTTCTCCACTGTCCCAGTCATGGATTTGTTTCTAACTCACAAGCTCTCTTTCTGATCTCCTTGGCGGACTTCTCCTCCTTTCTGTGTGGGAAAATATGGGAGATCCCCAGAACTTCTTCCTGACCCTCCTCTCCTCTAACTGCAGCTTCTCCATAGGCGATATCCATTCCATGGCTTTTAGTACCAGGCCAGGACTGGGGTGAGTCCACTGAGGCAGCTAGGACATAAAATTCAAGGAGACATTCACTCTCAGGCTCTGCAAGTGCAGGGTCGGCCCCAGAAAGTGACTGTCTTCTTGAGTTTTACACCCTAGGCACCTTGCTTGCCTCACCCTAGTCCCACCTCATTACATACCCCCGCTTCTCCCTGGACCTCCAGACATATAAGTCCTATTTGACGTCTCTACTTGGAGGTCTTAAAAGTAATTCAAACTTAAACTATCTAAAACAGAACTTTTGCATCACTTCTCACTCCTGTGCCCAAATCTGCTCCTTCTACTTCTATCTCAGTTAATAGCATCACCGTTTATTCAGTTGCTTAGGCCCAAAATCTAGGTGCTATCCTTGGTTCCTTTCTTTCAACAAGTCCTGTCTTCTATCTCAAAATATATTCCAAATTTGACAGCCTCTCACCACCTCTGCTGCTAGCCCCTTAAGCCAGGTCCTGTCTCATGTCACTGTATGTATCACCCCCACCCTAGCTAGGTCTCCCCGCTTCCCCTTATACTCACTACTCAGTGGTCAGAGTGATGTTTTTACATCATAGAGCTTGTGTCACTCTTCTGCTTAACCCCCTACCCCCACCCCATGCCCAGTGGCTTCCAAATGAATTTAGAACTAAAAGCAAACTCCTAAACACGGTCAATAGACCAGGATCTAGCAGGGACAACCATCTTCCCCCAGCATAGCAATCTCACTTCCACCTCCCCTTATTCACTGCTCACTCCTGCCCCAGCTGTGCTCCTTTTCCTTGGAATGCTTATCCCAGATCTTTATCCAGCTATTTCCTTCTCAACATTCAGGTGTCAGCTCAGGTGTCACTTTCCTGACCACCTCAATCCACTCCCAGTCCCATTACTCTATTTTATTTCTCCATGGAAGTATCACCATCTGAGTGTCTCTTATTGTTATTACTGCATAATAATCCCCCAAAGCTGAAAGGTTTAAAACAAATTTTATTAGTTCAGCTGGACAGTTCTTCACTGAGTCTCCATTGCTGTGGCAGTTAAATAGTAGCTGGGATTAATGTCTTCTGGAGACTTTGCTGGGCTGGATGTCCAACACTCTTCCCTCTCATACCTGGTGCTCCTCCGGGTGGCCTCTCTCTCCAGCAGAGTAGCTGGGACTTCCCTCATGGCAGCTCAAGCCTTCAAAAGTAAAGACATAAACAAT
>NW_011889023.1:1061988-1064810 GCF_000151845.1 Pteropus vampyrus | reverse complement strand
ACAAGACAAGAGGGATCTTGTCTATCTTCTATCATGGCTCTACTTTCAGCACTCAGAACAACGTCTGGCACATTGTAGATGCTCAGTAAACAAATCAAGCACTTGATAAATCTTTGAGAAAATAAAATGGACAGAACCAAACTTTCCCAGATTGGTTTTGCCAGGTCTGCTGATGCCTCGCCAGATAAGAGAAGCTCTACATTTATAAAGCATTTCATTTCCTCTGCAAACAAGAAAAACTTACCCTGAACACGAAATCTAGAAATAGATTTGGCCCGTTTCCTAAATGGAAAATATTTCATGTGTCACCAGAAATTATTTTCCCACAGCTTGTGCTACATCAAAATATTAAAGTTGACTGCAAATATCCCATTTTTAAAAGTTGGTGCAAGCTAGAAATGATTTTTTTTTTGTAGCAAAGGAAATATAAAAACTTCCTGATGTTTGAACACTCCCAGAGGTCCCAAAACTGAAAATGTCATTATAAATTAGGATAGATTTTAAAAAATGACGACTGAGAAATATCATTAAAAGTTTGGTCATGAATATGTACAGTTTTTGGTTATAAAGCCAGCACTTGTTTAAGTAATTACATATGAGCAACAGCAGGAAAAAAAAATCCCTCAAGTCTCCCCTTTGTTAGTTTTTACTTGTGAGTTCTATAAAATAATCTCATATTTAAATTTTTTTATAAATTTCTTGTCAGTAAGTGAGATGGTTCATCTGAAGGATTTTAGTGATTTTTAAAGTTAAAAGAGGGATTTAATTTTTAAATTTACACTAGCAGATGACTGCTAATTAAATTTCTTCTAATCTTTGTTTTATCTTCAGTTTTCCCAGATTTGCTCAAAGCAATCCCAGTGAGTATCCACGTCAACGTCATTCTCTTCTCCATGATCCTTATTATCTTAACTATGGTGGGGACAGCCTTCTTCATGTACAACGCTTTTGGCAAGCCTTTTGAAACTCTGCATGGTCCACTAGGGTTGTATCTTCTGAGCTTCATTTCATGTAAGTACAACATTCTACTCCTGAAGACAAATGTGTGTCATTTTAGCGTGTCAAAATACAGGTCTATCCAAATATAAAGTTACAGTATAAATGTTCACAGTAGCATTATAAATAATAATGGAGTAGCATTACAAATGATAGTGGAGAAAAATATAATTATCTAAACAGTAGGGAATTCAATAAATATGCTATGATAGTCTATGTGAATATGATGCTGACGTTAAATTATATTTTTGAAGGAGATATAAACAAAGCATAAATGCTTGTAACAAAAAGCTAAGTGAAAAAAAGCAGTATATAAGATTTTATGAACATGGACCTAGTTGCATATATATATAGAGAGAAAGAATATACATATATAGCTTCTATATATATAGCTATCTATACATAACTTCTATATATAGATATATACAGAAACACACATATATGTAGAGTATCTATCTATCATCTATCTATCTATCTAGAGAGAGACACACACACACAAACACATCATTCTGTTGGTAGTAGTTACCTCTGAGCAGTAAAATTGATTTTCATTTTTTCTCATACTTTTAAATATTTACAAATGTTCAATAATATGTATTTACTTATCAAAAAAATAAATAAAAACCATTAAGCAAAAGCAAAGGGCCAGTGTTCCACCCACATATGAATTGCCATATGCAAGCCTGTAGGCACTTTATGTAGCCTAATGGTAGGTCTATTTGGATAGTTCATTAATAAACATGTGCTACTCATAATCAGGGCTGGTGGAAAAGCCTATAAAATCCAGACAGGACCACAGGGTGCTTAGGCTATATTTCAGAGGAGAAAAAAGATGATACACACACACACACACACACACACACACACACACACACACACACACACACACACATACACACGTATATATTTATATGTAGCCATTTTTCTATAGGATGTCTCATGATTTTATCTCACTCCAAACTTGTAAAAGACTCAATAATACTTTTTCTATTCCCAAGAAGCAAGTAGCTTCATTAATGATTTCATGGAGAGATGAGAGAGATTACCACCCACACTAGCAAACACTGTATTGGAAGTCTCCATTCTCTTCTGTTTCATTCTCCACTGAACTTGTCCTCTGTCAGCAAGCCCCAGGCCCCTTCTTCCTCTTGACACCACTCCCTTCCCTTGGCATAATTCAACTCCAGCCATAAACTTGCCTAGCACCCCCTCTATAAAACAAGCCTAGTAGTTAACAAGGACTCACTTGTCTTAGAAGGCATTCGAGCCTCTAGCCATTATTGCTTGAGCACACTTTCTAATCCCATCCACATCTTGCTAATCAAATGATTCACCGAACCAAAGTAGTTGTCTCTCTAGTGGGGGTTCTGCTAATATTTTTTCCAGATCTTTAACAAGCAAATAATACCATTCTCAATTACCCTATGAGGGCAGACTCTAAATCTTTCTCCTCTTTTTATCTCTAGCAAAAGCATCCAGCATGAGGTTCTGCACACAGTAAACAATTCAACATATATTGTGAACTTGAAAAAGCCCAGAAGAAAATGTTAACTGGGTCACTTAGTATGGGACAGGTCAGAGAAATCAGAATTCAAATGGTTTACAATTAGCAGAGCAGGCCCACAGAGGTGGTAGCGTGTGAGCCAGAGAGAGATGGGATGGAACATCATACAAGAAAGCCAAGGGCTTTGCAGTCAGGGAAGAGGAGCAAGAGTACAGGTACGGGGTGTGGACAGACAGACACAGACAGCGATTTGATCTCATGGGAAGGCCCAGGTTAGAAGTGGGTGTTGCCATGACTTTCCACTACCCAACATACCAAACCA
>NW_011889023.1:1052459-1061339 GCF_000151845.1 Pteropus vampyrus | reverse complement strand
AGAAGTACTATTCCTGTGGCAAAGCAGAAGGAGCAGACTTTCCTCCCTTGCCCTGTCCCCGCTCTCCCGGGCTCTCTGTTGGCAGAGCCTAATGGGAAGCAGCTGACAAGGCAGAATTAGAGTCTGGAGAGTCTTGACCTAGCATCACAAAGCAGAGAAAAGAAGAGCTGGTTTGAAGCTGAAACACAACAGCTTATTAACTGGCACAGCCATCTCACATGCCAGCTTCTGAATGAAATTCAGAAGAACAGCCCATTTGGAAGACAAATTATAATGGGCAACCAAACTAACAGTATTTGAAAAGCAAGGTGACTCAGAGAATGCAGAATTTAATCCACGTCCCAGATCTTATCTCGGCTTTTGGCGAAGTTTAATACAAAGAAAATCTGAGCACAGAATATATGTGGAAACACACAGGAGTTGTATTTACACTATATCTTATTTATCTTTGAACTCGTTGCAAAAGCAGGGCTCAATAAAGATTTGTGGGTGAGGGAAGGAAGAGAGGGGGAGAAAAAAGAAAGAAGGATCCAGCTGCAGATCTCTGTTTCATAGAAGATAAAGCCATAGTGTTCCCTGATTATCTGTTTTTTTAAGTCCCAGATCTTTATTTTTGAACACCGAAAATTTCAATATTTTTTTTTTAAAACTGTGCAGGACAATAAAACATGTTTGAGGGTCAGATGGACTGACAGTTTGTGACCTTTGGGGATAAACAGGTCGCTATTAAATCACAGATTACTTTATTCCCTTCCAATCTACACTACCGACAGTACCCAGAATCCCCTGTAGTTTTGGAATGTTTATCTAAAGTTGTAATCTTCAGGGAGACCCCAGCTTTAAACCCCAAATGTGGATGGGTGGGGGTTTTACAGGCCTTATCACAAACACTCTAAATGTGAGCGGGTAAGTCACATGATAAGTCACACGCTCCGAGGTGGAAGCCTGTATTAGGAGGTCCATTAGTTCCAATGTGAGTCACATTCCATTAGTGACTCCCCTGGGGGCAGCGATCGTGCACTGAGTTTCCTTCGCTGTTTCTCTGCCTAGGCGGCTTCCCTCACAGGCAGCGGAAAAAACTCCCTCTTTGACCTTTCCTCTCCCTCCTGCTCACCTCCTGGATTGTGGCTTTCCTTGTGCTGATGTCATTCTGGGGCCATTTCTTCAGCTGTCTACTTCCCTGTTGGATGGGGATGAAGGCTTGGTGTCCTGAGGCAGGAAGATAGGGCAAAAGGAAGGGAAAAGATGTCCTCCTGTCATCTACCCTAGACCTTCCACACTAACCAGATAACAATGCTGTGAGTGCCACCTCTTTGTGTTTACAGCTGAGGTGCACACCAGACCCTGAGGTAGAAAAGAAAGGAAAGAATGCTTTGGATTAGTCCACTAATGGTTTTAGTTCCCATAGTGTGCTTATACCATGTCCCTTCTGGACCAGACATTCCTTCCACTTCTCATGACCTCTGATCTGGCTCATTATATTTCTCAGCCTTCTTCGTGTAACATTCTGCTATCATTGTTCCATGAAATCTTTGCAAGTCAGTTTGCTCTTTCTCACCCTGTCAATTATAAACAAGGTCTGAGAAATTATTCTCCTAGTTAGGATTTTAGTAATATCTTAATGGTCCCCTTCAGTTCCTTTTGGGCAGTGATCCTCTTCTCGAACTGTACATTAGAATCACCTGAAAAGCTTTCTAAAAATACTGATGCCAGGTCCTATACCACACTGATTAAATTGGAGTCTCTGAGAGTGGAGCCTGGTCAGGCACTGGCATTTTTTTTAGGCATTCTCAGGTAATTCTAATGGGCGACCAGTGTTGAGAACCACTGATACAGGTCATACATTTCATTTATTCAACAAATCCTGAGTGAATGCTCACTATGTGCCAACCATTATAATAGGCACTTTGTGGCACCACAATGAGTTAGGCACACAGTTCTGCCTTCGCTGAGACTATCGTATAGTGAGAGAATCAAACAAAAGTATATGCAAATATTAAAGATCACAATAATTATAATTAGGGTAATTAACAAGCTGCTATGATAGAGAATAAAGGGGAAAAGGAGATGGGGTTTTGATGTGGTAGTCAGCAAAGGCTACTCCAAATAGCTGAGTTCTAAGATACAAAGAAGCTGAAGCCCCTCAGAGAACTTCCCAAGTTGAGGAGAAAGCACATGTGAGGACTCTAGGGAAAGAGGTTGGCTTCCTGTAGGAGCTGAAAGTACGCTCATGGGGTCAGGCTTTAGGCAGTGAGGGGGAAATGGAAAAAAATTATGTTAGAGATCAGTCTGATGCCAGCTAATGTTAATGTCAGGCTTCAAACACATGGTAAGCCTTTTAGAATTGATTCTAATTGCAATGAGAAGCTTGCGAAAGATTTTAAGATGTTGGATAGTTGATTTATCTTCTAAGAAATGTCTGGTGAAAGACTAGGCTGTTGCATTGGAGATGAAGAGAGATGAATGCACTAAAAACATTTTGAAAGTAGATTCAAAACGTTTTGCTAGCAGCTTAAGCAATTAGTAGACAGTGGTGGCATTAACCAAGATGTATAAGACAGTGAAGCAATAGGTTTAGAGTTTAGGGCAATAAAGAGGTGGAGAGAGGACCTTAGCACTAGAAATCAGGTATTCTATTTGGGGCATGTCAAGTTTGAGATCCTGTGAGATTTGCAAGTGGATACGTCAAGTAGACAGTGGGATATACGAGTCTGAAGCTCAGAGAAAAGTTCTAGATGAAATATATAAATTTAGGAATTATCAGGATATAAATATTATTTAAAGCAATGACAACAGATGAGATCAACTAGGGAGAGAGTGTAGATAGAGAAAAATTGGCCTAGGGCCAATCTCTGAAGAACACCATCAGTTAATTTGAGGAGGAGCCAGCAGAGGACACTGGTGTCCAGAGGGGAAGGAAGGAGACCACGGTGTCCCAGAGGCTGCAGGAGTGGGTGTTAAAAGAGTACTGGTCAACAGTGAGCTTTGTGAAAGAGTTGATGAGAGGGGAGGAAATGTGGCAGGGGGAGGCAGAATAGGGAAAATAATACATAAAACACTTCCCTTGAGTTTATAATTAGTAGGGGAAAGAGAGAGTGATGGAGATGGAGAAAGAGAGGGAGCTGAAAAAGAGGAAACTGGGTATAGAAGCAACTGGACTCACAGTTGCACACTGGAGCATTGATATATGAGCATTTACATATTCCATTCTAGAAGTTTCCAAGTTGAAGTTATAGCCCCAGATCTGCATGTAAAAGAGAGAAGGCTAGGTAGACGACTTGAGTGATCAATGGTAGAACATTCTAGACAGTTCAGTGAATACTTTCTGAGGATGATACAAAATATATTGGCTCAAGTCTTTTGGAGGTGATATGAAAAACTCCAAAATATGGGCTTGTTGCAAATTGCATTGATTATGTCTTCTCTTACATAAAGCATTATGTTATTAGCTATGCCAAGTAAGGCAAATGAATAAATGACTGCCTTCCTTTAAAAGGGAGATGCTCCTAATATGGGTCTAATGAATTATGATAATTACAATTGTGGCAGGGAACATAAATTAGCACAGTCATATGTGAAACATGAAGACAGGAAAATAAAGAGCAGTACGAAAATAGAATGCTTACATTATATATCAGTTTTAGTATCAACAATGTCCTGGCCTCTGTAAAATGCCTAGGGCACATTATTCTGCAACTGGTGGTAAAAACTATCCGTAAGTTGTTTCACTTCAATCCTTATGAAGGAGCTTTTGCTCAGAGTCTGAGAAAGAGATACAGAGATGTCCCAGCATCAAAGCCACAGAGCCTGAGGAAGGGCAAGGATTTGTAGTAGAAACAGTCAGCAATGAAAATATTCTACTAGTTTCTCAGCATAGGTTTTAGAAAGGAAGCCACAGAAGGAAAAAAGAAATAATATTAGCCAGCTCATGATGGCAATCAACAGGCAAGGAATTTTGTTTTGATATGTGGGCAGCAGCTAAAGGGGCAGAAGTGTAGTGAGAGAATTGTGCTCCAGGTCACTCACATAGAGGATGCAATAGAAGGACTGTTCACTCACTATGCAAAGGGCCCAGCCGTGACCTTGTGCAAGATACTCGGTCTCGGTCTATCACAATTGTCAAGAGAGTCCTTCCCTATTCAGAATGTACATGTGTGTCTTCCCTTCTGTTTCATTTAAA
Source organism: Pteropus vampyrus (assembly GCF_000151845.1). Taxonomy (NCBI): domain Eukaryota; kingdom Metazoa; phylum Chordata; class Mammalia; order Chiroptera; family Pteropodidae; genus Pteropus; species Pteropus vampyrus. Next base: position 1,057,159 of record NW_011889023.1, on the reverse strand, counting down.
GTAAAAGCCCAAGTCCTTGCTACAACTTCCAAAGCACCCCTTGAAGGGCCCACCCCAGAAACTCACACACGATTCACCTCTTACTCCTCTCTGCCTGGCTCTCTTCCTCTCTCTGCTCTCACTGCTGGGTTCCTTTGCACTTGCTCCTCCCTCAGCCTGAAATGCTCTTCTCAAATATCTACCTTCCCACTCTCTGACTTCCTTCAAGAGACACGAAAATGTCATCTTCTCTCTGGGGCCTCTCCCAAGCCATCCTCCCTCCCTGTTTTATTTTATTCTCTTTAGTGCATGTCACACTCCAATAAACTATAGGATGTATTTATCTGGTTATGGACTCTCTCTCTCTCTCTGCTGTCTTCACCACTGAGATCTCCATGAAGATAGAGATTTCTGTCTGTTTTGTTCAGTGCTGTATCCCTAGTCCCCAGAACAGTGCAGTGAGCATCCAATAAATATTTGTTGAGTGAATAAAATGGAGGCAGCTCTGTGTATTTTCTGATAACAAATGACATTCTCCTTTTCTTAAAATCAATTCGAATTAGAAAAGATTGTATTTTTAGACAATTTATTCTTTGCACAAATAACTCTTCTCACTAATATGATGTTTTTAAAGCTCAAGTTAGACGTGGGCTCCTCAATTCATCATTATAGGAGATGAAGAAAAAAGACTCAACTTAACTGTGTTAACCCTTCATTCACACCTGCTCCTTGGAAACACATGACCAAATTGCTCTCCATTACAATCTAAAAATCCACTCATAGGTATTAGTTTGCTTTACTTGTCCCTCTGCCCTTACACACCTCTCTCCATGTCCCTAGCAGCCAAGCCACTGAAAGAAACTTTCCATGTGTATCTTTTGGTCCATAAGTCATAAATAATTATCCTTGGTCTCATATCTCTTTTAGAGCCATAGACAGAAAAGCAAAAATATCCCTAGTTCACACTGAGTTTGTTTCCCTTCAATCCCTTAGCAGCGTTGGCAGAGACTTGGGCTGAGTTTCTGAGCTCTGACTCTGAAATGACCAAGTTGACATCACGGCCAAGCCCAGAATCCAGATCGAAATATTGGACGTTCCTCTCAACTATTAGACAAGTCATGCTGATTTGAAAGCTTGTGCACTTAAAATAGTAGCTCTGGCAAAAGGCTGTGAGTTTCAGATACCCCAAGAAACTTTTACTTTAGGAATCTGAAATGCAGTCTCACAATAACACTGTCTCCTTAACAAAGTTATACCTTTAAAATATTAACAACCTGAAAAGGAAACCAGGCTTGAATTTTCCTTTCAAACACTAAGGAAATAGTGTTTGCTTTTGTCTGAAATTCACCATCCCCTCAGACAAAGAAGGCTCTCATGGTAAAAGCAATGGTGTTTTCTCCACAATTTTCAAGTAAAAAGATAAAGAGCAAAACAGCATTTGTAGCTTTTTTGTTGTTGTTGTTGGATCTAACAATAAAGGAATAATACAGTTTTGCCAGGGGAGAGCTCTGGTTTTGAGATCAGAATACAAAAACAAGCTGACGAATTTCACAAAAAGATATTCTCAACTACCGTTCTGAGGCTGGCAAGAAGTAAAGTTTCAAGAAAATTATATCATTTGATTATTTGGGGGTGTATTATGATGACGATCAAGCTGATGAGGCCAGGGCTAGGTGAAATTCTAATAAGGCAATGTGATTTCCCCTTTTCTGCTCACTCCCATTCCCCACCCCACATGACCCAGTCTCTACCTCCACCCCAAACCAAACTTGGCCTATGGAAAAGGAACGGAAAATGCTGTTTGCATTGTAGCTCCCCCACACAATCCAGCCTCCCTTTGCTAGATTAACTTTTCCTGCAGCTACTTCCAAGGAACCTTCATGGTGCCACCCACTCCTCAGTAATAGCAACCTGTACCTCCCTTACTATTACACTCACTGTGATTGGTTTATCGTTGTTTTATCTGTGATCCCTGCCCAATTACACTCTTCGTTAGAGCAGAAAACATACGCATTTTCTTTAATGTTTAAATCTCCATCACTATCCCTGTACTTGGCATGTAATAAATCTAACTGACTGAATGAATGAGTGAATTAATGGATGAGAACTTAAGCCATGATGTTGCTGCTCCCAGGGTATTTGAATGAACTACAGTTGAAGAACAACAAGCACTTACCCCTCCTAAAGGAGTCATAAACCTATTGGGAGAGTATTCGGATGAACAAGGCACTGTATGTAATACATTCTTCTGGGTTGCCTACCTGATGTAGTCAGGTTTTCTTGGCATGCTGTGGGGTAGGGGATTATGGTAAGGACTTTAGAGAAGAAAAGAATACATAAAAACCATAAGAACAGCTACCAGTTAGCAAGCATTTATATGTGTCAATTCTAATGCCAAATGCTAATCATGCATTATCTCTATTATCCACATTTTATAGATGAGGAAATCGAGATTTGGTGATTAAAACTTCCTAATTTCATACAGTAAGTGATAAAATCAGGTTACAAACCCAAATTGGTTGGACCTAAGTCAGAAAACCACCTCGGCAAGTTTCCTATTAACTGGCACCCCTTTGTGGTGGCCTGGGATGCAACATTAGCTATGGAAGCCCTGGGAATCCTAGCCACCCACTGCGCTCCTGACCCTGACCCCTTGCCGCCAGCTTCTGCCCCTGTGCCTTTCACCTACCCAAGGAGCCCCATTCTCTACCCTCAGTAGGAGAGGGCCTGTTACACTTTGTAGGTTCCAATCAGTACAGATGCTCCTGCCTTGCAGAGGTCTCACCCAGATCACAGCTGCACCAATTAAACTTAGATTAGGCTACACTAATGAGTGATAAATGAGGGGAAACATAACAAAAGTGGATTAAATGAAATAGACATTTTTCCTCACATGAAAACCTAAAGTCCAGGGTTGATCTGGTGGCTCCAGCTGTCTGGGATCCAGATTCTTCCTTTCTTGTTTATCCATAGTGTGTGGCTTCCATTTCTGAGGCCACCTGGTCCAAAATATCCCCTGGAGCTCCATTCATTGCATTCACATTTCAGCTGCAGGAAGAAGGAAAGGAAAAGTGAGGCAGGCCCCTAATATAGCATACTTCAAGGAGACTTTCCTGCCCCTACATCCCAGCCACTCCCAGCCAAAGTAACCTCTATTCAAGGCAGCCACATGGCCATCCTGAGTTCTGTTACAAAAAATGAGAACAAATACTCTCTGCCTCGATAGCTTATCCATAGCTCCTTTTGCTCAGAGACTCCTGTGGGCAGCTGTGCCCAGGTGGGAGCTGGAGGTGGAGGAAGAGTAATATAATTCCCTAAGGCAGCAGTCCCCAATCTTTTTGGCACCAGGGACCAATACTCCTATAAGAGTCTAATGCCTGATGATCTGAGGTGGAGCTGAGGCTCTGGGGAGCGGCTGCAAATACAGATGAAGCTTCACTTGCTCACCTGCTGCTTACCTCCTGCTGTGTGGCCAGGTTCCTAACAGGGCCTGTGCTGGTCCATGGTCTGGGGTTGGGGGCCCTTGCTCTAAAGGAAGCCCTAGGGCCTTCCACAAGGCAGCTGTATGACTGGCATTTATCCTGAGTGGCCTATGAAGTATTTTGAGAAATTTGTTTAGAGAAATTTGTTCTCTTGAAGCCACATCATAGCAGTGGCTGCTTTGTAGCCTTATTCTATCATTTTGCTTTTAAGGTGCCTAGCAATTCAGCCTTCTCATCACACAAAGAGGAGCGCCTCCCAGTATTTGAAAGATCATTTTGATCCTACCCCCCACCAAGTTTTCTCACTCAGAGCTTAACCCAGACACTACCACCTACCTGGTGGAGAATCAGGCTCATGATTACTAATTTGAAATGGTGTATTTTTGCAGAAGAATGCAAATGAGGATGATGGTAAAAGGCTTTCTTTAGTTTGCATATTGACTCTTTTCTCTGTTCCTTACAATCAGGAAATATTTGTCCCAACAGATTGTTTGTTCTTTCTGTTGCAGGCTCCTGCGGTTGTCTTGTCATGATTTTGTTTGCCTCTGAAGTGAAAATCCACCACCTCTCAGAAAATATTGCAAATTATAAAGAAGGGACTTATGCCTACAAAACGCAAAGTGAAAAATATGCCACCTCGTTCTGGGTCGTTTTCATTTGCTTCTTTGTTCATTTTTTGAATGGACTCCTAATACGACTGGCTGGATTTCAGTTCCCTTTTGTAAAATCGAAAGACACAGAGACAACGAATGTGGCTGCAGATCTAATGTACTGAAGGCAAACATGTCTGTAATTTTCCAAAAGAATGAATGGACTTGCTTTGGTCACTTGAACATGGTTAATTTTGTCTATCCTTTTGGATACCCCAATTAAAGCACCCAAACCCTTGGTGATAATGCTTACAAGTTATGTACTAAGGGTACAGGCTGGAAAATAAGGGGGGCAGAAGAAAGGCTTTGGGAGGTTTTATTACTTGTGGGGAAATTGCTTCACCCTGGTTGTCAAAGCAGTTGACTAGAAATGGGCAAATTGTTACTCCACGGACCTATCAATGTGCAAAATGTCTGCTCCATCAGGAAAAGCATGGGAAATATATTTTCATACAAACAAATACTATTTCTGCTATATCCACACATTTGTTGCCACAGATACCAGAAAACGGAGCTGGAATCACTTTCCTAAAATGATAGTACATTAGATGAGCATTGATAAAGTATACTAATCCAGTTTTTTTTTTTT